>NC_067132.1:32915936-32936583 GCF_021347895.1 Acanthochromis polyacanthus | reverse complement strand
TGCCAAAATCAAAAAAGTTCATTTTATTTCTCATTAATGTACACTCAGCACCACATTTTGACAGAAAAAAAACAGAAATGTAGAAAAATTGAAATATCACATGATCATAAGTATTCAGACCCTTTGCAGCGACATTCATATTTAATTCACATGCTGTCCATTTCTTCTGATCCTCCTCGAGATGGTTCTGCTTCTTTATTGGAGTCCAGCTGTGTTTAATTAAACTGATTGGACTTGATTAGGAAAGGCACACACCTGTCTATATAAGACCTTCCAGCTCACAGTGCATGTCAGAGCAAATGAGAATCATGAGGTGGAAGGAACTGCCCAAGGAGCTCAGAGACAGAACTGTGGCAAGGCACAATCTGTAGGGATGGCAAAAACGGAACGATCAAGCGATCGAATCATTTGGAACAATTGATTCAGAAAAAGAATCGATCTTATGGAACGTTCGAAACATCTCCCTGCAGCGACATCTGGTGGCCAATCTCAAAATAACACGCTCAAACAGTACAGCAGTGTTGCCACTCCAAATTGCAATTTAAGGTGTAGGAGAGAGAAATAACATAGTGGGAGAGAGAAAAAGTGAGTAAAAAACACCCTAAATATCTTTAGCAATACAAATTAACTGTCTCCCGTTGATTCTTGGTTTGTGTGATTTTAATTTTGCCTTTCAAATAGGCCGTCACTTCTCAAAATAACTTCATGGCTCAAATGCTTTGTCTCAATCCACATTGCATAAATCAATTTTCTCATCTCTTGTTACATGTTAGAATATCACATTTACTCAAAAGATTGATGTGGAGTGGAATTACTAGCTCTAGCTGCAACAGTCCTCCATTATCTCGAGACGAGAAAGTGACCCAAAAGAGACATATTGGCACATTTGCGATTGAGCAGTCATCCGCTTTTGACAACACAGCTGCCAAGATGATTTGGAAAGTTGCCAGATTTTGCAGAGGGTCACCAAATTGACAACACTGCAGTAGAGTGTTTTTGTGTATCTTGTTGTCACTTAACTTATGTTTTGTTTTGTTAAGGTTTGTCGTATTATTTGTATGAAAGGATATATTGTTTCAATCTATCAGTATTTGTAGGGTGTGCTTGTGTACAATATAGACATTAGTCAGGATTTGTAGGGCATGCTTGTGTACATTCAAGCATTTTTATTCAGAAAGACGATCTGTTCAACAGTGCTTGGACTGAGACGGTTTCTTCTCTTGTTTAATATCTCACCTGCTTTTGAGAAGATTCTCTCACACGGGACTGATGTGGCAGGAATGGAGAGATATGTCTTGGCCAGCTCAAAAAGATGAGGGAATACAGCTGCATGTCGGTTCCAGAAATCCAAAGGGTCATCTCTTCTGGGCAGGTATGGGGCTGAGAGATAGCGCTGAACCTGGAGAGTAAGATGCTGTATCAGTTATATAACAATAAATATGAATGAAAAACAATTACAACCTCATTCAATCACTGTTAGCATAGTGTGTGTCTGTGGGGGTGGCCTACCTCAACAGTAGCATCAGCAGTGGCACTCTGTCTTTGAGAAGTCTCCCCCACCATGCTGTCAAATCCATCCCACAGGCTCTCCTCCTTGTGCTCACTGGGTTGTGGTCCTGTTGCTGATGTGGACGGCACACAAGCACTTGCTTGTTCATGAGAAGCTGCTCGAATGACAGCACAGCACTCCGCTGTCAAAGCCTTCACGCCTGGTCTGCATTCTTTGGACATCCGAATGCAAGAACTTTGAACCGAGGATCTAAGACAGTTGAGACAGCTAGGACCCTCACAACCTCCACTCCACATCGCTCTCTCAAGTTCTTATGAAGGTTATTGCTCAACTGAAGGGCAGTTGGGCAACTTAATCTCCCATGTTGTTCAACAATTTTGCAATGTATTTGTCTCACTAAAGGAATGATTTTTGAGGCTGACACTCTCTTTTCAGAGGAGAGCTCCACAGTTGCTTCATTAAATACAGCAAGAAGCTGAAGGCACTCACTTAATGTGTCATTGTCAGCACTGTTTAAGGGAGTCAAGCTTGTGTTCAAGCAGGCCAAGCTGCTGCCACTGCTTCACGCTGCTCCAGCAGACGCTCAAACATTGCATAAGTGCTGTTCCATCTTGTCTCTATTTCCTGTATTAGTTTCATCATTGGTTTTCCCATTCGCAGCTGGATGTCCGAAAGCTTCTGCTTAGCACTGGCACTAGATCGGAAGAGGCCTACTATCTGCCTAGATTGAAGACGCAGAGCATGCAGTGCAGGAGTTTGCTCTATGGCTTGTTTCACCACCAAATTCATGTATGAGCAAAACAAGGCACATGACGTACCTGCAAACGTTGTGCACAAGCTATCATATTGGCAGCATTATCAGTGACTAAGCATGTAATGTTCTTCTCGATTCCCCATGAACGTAAAAGAGTGCTCTTTGCCTCCTTCAGTGTTCAGCTGTGTGAGTCTCAGGAAAATTAGTGACCCCAAGTACAGTGGTGGAAAGCTTTCCATTCTCATCATTAAAGTGGCATGTAACTGCTGGTAAGCATCCATGTTTATTGATGTCCACATATCTGAGGTCAAGCTGACAGTTTTGACCTTTTTCAACTGAGCCATCGCTTTCTCTTTGGTCTCAGTATATCTGGACTTCAGCATTGTTTTCAGTGTGTTCCTGGATGGAAGGATGTAGTTGGGGTCAAGTTTTTTAACAAAGTTCCTGAAACCCTCATCTTCCACAATTGAAAAAGGTTGTGAGTCCTTCACAATAAGGTCAACTAGGGCCTCATCTAATTCTTTTTGCCTCCTGTCAAAGAACAAGAAAAAGACTGAGTTAGAAGGAATGCTGCCATGCAACTTCATGTGTTATATTGTACATCTATGTGTACATCTAACTGTAGAACAATATGATCTCTTTTAGTGATTGTATTTCTTGTAATGACAAATGTGAATAATAATCTTTATGATTTTTTTCAAGTTTCATTTTTGACCATTTGTAAATTTTTGCTATTGTATTGCTGTCCATTTTGTATTTCAACTTCGTTGCACTATGTGTTATTTGCGCTATTCTTTCAGGTGTTTATGGAGATCTCTTTGTGTGGTCCTCTGTTTCTGGCACGTTATCTGCACAGTGGAGCTGTCATGACAGTATAATTCCCCACTGTAGCATCAATACAGCTTCTCACTCCACTATCTACCAATAAATGTATAGGTGTATAAAAATGACATGAATGCATTACCACAAACACCATGCTGGCCTCGGTTTGATTCAGCACTTGGTTGTGTAGCGCTAGATGTGCAGACGTCCGGATGTTTTGTTCGCAGGTGTCTCCACATAGTTGTGGTATTACTACAAAATGCAAGCTGCTGCATGCAATGTAAACATTTCACTTTTTTTGCTTCAGGAAGGTCAAAGTGTTCCCAGACAGCTGACCTGGGACGCTTTCCACCACCATCCATTTTAAGTTCTCAATCCAAAATCAATGCTCAGTACAAGACACTCAGAGAGGCAAGACTTCGCAAAAAAATTGCAGATTGCAACTGCTTTTAAATGTTTTACAATTCAATCAATTCAATTTCAATTCAAAGAGGCTTTATTGGCATGACAAACACACATTCACATTGCCAAAGCATTACATAAAATAAGCACACAATATAAACAGTTTAACACACTTCACTGGAGTGAAAAACAGTGCAAGACAGTAGTTTTACAGCCAATCACGCGAGGGCACAAGAAATGATTATTTATATATAAAGTATATATGTAACTTGGATATATTTTGCATATAATAGGCATTTTCATATTGTGTAATGATAGTATTTTATTTACTATTCAATTTTAGGAAAAGGATCACAGGATCATCGCGTGTTCACTTCCGTTTCACTGAAACAAAAACAACCGTGATGTTTCAAACCAGTTGGCGTTCCATGGAACGCAACATGGAACAGTCACGTGACATCGTCCTTCTGATACAGACCTCGGAACAGCGTTTCGAATCACAAGTTCCACCGGGGTTTCGGTGCGTACCAAAACACTGTTCCGATTTCGCCATCATTACAGATCTGGCCAAGGTTACAAAAGAATTTCTGCAGCACTCAAGGTTCCTCAGTACACAGTGGCCTCCATAATCCTCAAATGGAAGAAGTTTGGGACGACCACAACTCTTCCTCGACCTGGCCGTCCAGCCAAACTGAGCAATCGTGGGAGAAGAGCCTTGGTGAGAGGTAAAGAAGAACCCAAAGATCACTGTGGCTGAGCTCCAGAGATGCAGTCGGGAGATAGGAGAAGTTCCACAAAGTCAACTATCACTGCAGCCCTCCACCAGTCGGCGCTTTATGGGCAGAGTGGCCCGACGGAAAGCCTCTCCTCAGTGCAAGACACATGAAAGCCCGCATAGAGTTTGCCAAAAACACATGAAGGACTCCCAGACTATGAGAAATAATATTCTCTGGTCTGATGAGACCAAGATTGAACTTTTTGGTGTTAATTCTAAGCGGTATGTGTAAGAAAACCAGGCACTGCTCATCAGCTGCCCAATACAATCCCTATAGTGAAACATGGTGATGGGAGCATCATGTTGTGGGGGTGTTTTTCAGCTGCAGGGACAGGACGACTGGTTGCAATTGAAAGGAAGGATGAATGCGGCCAAGTACAGAGATATCCTGGAGGAAAACCTCTTCCAGAGTGCTCAGGACCTCAGACTGGGCCGAAGGTTCACCTTTCAACAGGACAATGACCCTCAGCACACAGCAAAATAACAAAGGAGTGGCTCAGAACAACTCTGTGACCGTTCTTGACTGGCTCAGCCAGAGACCTGACCTAAACCCAATTGAGCATCTCTGGAGAGACCTCAAAATGGCTGTCCACCAACGTTCACCATCCAACCTGACAGAACTGGAGAGGATCTGCAAGGAAGAATGGCAGAGGATCCCCAAATCCAGGTGTGGAAAACTTGTTGCATCATTCCCAAGAAGACTCATGGCTGTACTAGCTGAAAAGGGTACTTCTACTCAATACTGAGCACAGGGTCTGAATACTTATGACCATGTGATATTTCAGTTTTTCTTTTTTTAATACATTTTGCAAAATTTCTACATTTCTGTTTTTTTCTGTCAAGATGGGGTGCTGAGTGTACATTAATGAGAAATAAAATGAACTTTTTTGATTTTGGCAAATGGCTGCAATGACACAGTGAAAAAATTTCAAGGGGTCTGAATACTTTCCCTACCCACTGTATCATCACCTGGTGACCAGTCACAAACATTTACCTTCAGCTGACTGAAGACTCCCCAGCTCTGGGTTTTGTCCTCCTCCTGAGACCCTGCCTGATCCTGTATCTGTGACTAAACCTTCAGATGATGTAGAGCTCTTTCTTTAAGCTCAGTGTCCCATCTCCTGCCAAGTAAATAAAGAAGTCTCGTGAAAATCAAGTTCATGACAGCTTTAAACAGGGTTGAGTTTTCCTGACAAGCAAAAAAGCAAACATGTAAAACATAGAAATATATGTAAATACATGTATTCATTATGTTCTTTAATACTGGGTTTCAATTTCAATTAGTTATTTCAGCCACAACAATAAAATTAACATTTTGTAGGACAACTTTGACCTTTTAGGGGAGGAAACCCAAACTCTGAAGATCTTTAGATCTTGATCTGCAGCAGTGGGTGGTATTTCTCACAAGTCCATCCACAGGAACACAGGAACCAAGGTTTCCCTGCAGAACGTTGCATTGTAAACGACATGATTAATGCACTTCAAAATTCAATGTTTTCAGGTTGTGTCTAGTGTTGAACTCATTCCTCTCATCCCAACACTGAAAACTCCCCTTAGATGGTCCTCTATGCATTACTTCTTAGAGTAACATTAATTATTCTGGAGTTCAGATTTATAATAAGGAATCCTTCAATATTGCTTAAAATGTGCACTTTATCTGTTCTGTGAAAAGTGTTTTGCTTTTCTGTTGCAAGACACAGTAAATAAATACCAATGAATTCAGCAAATTCAGTGAATGTTTGTTTTTAAGATGATGGGATGAATTCTTCTATTTCAATCAAGACAGTCAAAGATGTCTGACAGTTTCTGCATACACTAATGTTAGGACACATCTTCTCATTCATCTGACTAGTAGTGGACTCCATAAACAGATAATTTAATTATTCATCTATTCAATGTTTAAACTGGGCTGCACAGTGGAGTAGTGGTTAGCACTTTTGCCTTGCAGCAAGAAGATCCCTGGTTCGCTTTCTGGGACGGAAGATTTTTCATTATCGTCAAAAGGACTTGATTTCATTCTTCGACATGGAAGGTGACCTGTATACTGCAGCAGGGAAGCTGATTGATAAAACTGTTTGATAAACATACAACATTTGTATTATCTTACTGCCATGGTAAAACAGTAACTTAAGCATATTAAGTAACTTTAAGCATGTAAAAGCCGTAAGTAACAATTTGTTGAGAAATTTCACTGTTTGCACATAAAAAGGTTAAAAAAAAACACGTGCCAGATATCTCAACAATGAAGCCAATCATAAAAACGGTTCATATTGAATTCAGCACATTTCAAAATACATTAAGAATTGATACAATTTATTTCAGAAGCTGGCAACTTTTTAAAAAATTGTAGACCATTGTTATTAACAATATATTATATACACACACACACACATACATACACATATATATACATTATATATACCAATGTACAAATGTAAACAGACAAAAGTACAAAAATAGTGCAATGAAAAAGCAGTAAATATTACACACAATTTTAAAATTACACTTTCTTCATATTGTGTGCCAGGAAAACCAGCATATTCACATTTTCAGGTAACAGTGAACTTCTTGTTTTATTCACAATGTACCCATAGGCTAGCCTAGCCGCGCTAGACCCATGTTCTGAAGAAGCAAGGGTCTAGGACCGCTCGACGGGGAGGGAGGCGGGCTAAAAGGTTGTCTTTCAAATCACTCTGCAGCAATTGGGTAGGTATACAACCAATCAGTGCAACGAATAGGCTGACGTAGTTCCTCGAGTGCCGGCGGATTGTGGCTAAGTACCATTAGCATCCCAACCAGCAGAGCCAACTGGTATATTAAGGATTTGCCATATCCCGTCGGCAGAAGTCCAAAACGTCTTTCTTCTAAATGAACACTTCAGTGCCGCTCTTTGTTTATCTTTCAAGTTGAATTTCAGCTTCAAATCTTTAAGGCTGGGCCAAAGCCGGAGGTCGAAAGATAACTGTTTATTGTGCGCCGGTTGTTTCTGTCAGACTCGTCGCGCCTCTGTCGTCACTTAGTTACGCCCGCCTTCTGACTCTACACTTCATTGGTGATTGGTCCGGCCAGTTTTAGGAGCATCCAGCTCGAGCCTTATGGAGCGTAACTAGACCCACCCTGGCAGAGAATTAAATTTGTTGCCGTGGGTTGTCTAGCGCGGCTAGGCTACCCATAGGCTGTATTGGGACCATGGAAAAAGTGCCTAGAAAGTGAATTTCATTCCACTCACGTGGATCTACATGAACTCTGCTTTATAAGATATATCTATTGCTAATTAGTAACCAAAAAAAGTTTCTACTCACCGTTTCCAGTCATTTTTTTAATAATTAGCGTTTTTGTGTCGGTCTTTTTTTACTGTGGCGTAGTGATATTTACACGGGCGGACGAGGATTTGCAGTGCGTGCAGCGGTTTTGGTCACGTGGAAAATAGGAGCCGAGTCCGGTTGCCGTGGTTTCAGATAAACACCCATCATGGCGTCCACTGTATCTAGCACAGATACCAGCGAAGATGATGAAAAGAAAAGAAAGACAAGGAAACCGCCTTCAAAAGTTACTATAAAAGGTTCGAAACAATGCAATATGCATCTCACAGATGTCCAGGCGAAGACGTGCAGGACTTTACACGGAAACGGTGGGAAACTTACACAACCTGCGTTAGACAGTGGCTTTCTCTGCAGGGTGCGTGTAAGGACCTTGCTGAAAATTATAAACATTGCGTCAATGTTGATTTTGACAATGTTCCCGAGGACGCTGGTTTCCATAAGACATGCTACATGCGATTTATTTGTAAAAGGCGTTTGAAGATACCTCCACGTCAGGTACATCTACCGAGTCCACTGAGGTAAGCCAAACTGAAAGTGACAGTGAACACATGGCTAGCACAACATCAGGATGACTAAAATCCTGCCCCTGATAGTGTTTGCAGGTAGTCCACTGTAGTTGCAAATCAACCAAATGTGAAACTGAAAGATGTTCTTGTATGTCTGCAAGACTGTCTTGTACAGATTTATGTCGGTGCCAAACATGCGAGAATGTTTCAAAGAAACAGAGGACAGAGCTGTATGGGATGATGACTTTGATGAAAGTGATATTGATGAGTAATATACGCACCATGTCACCATGTACAGTTTATTTTATTTATTTTTATTTTTATTTTCTATATTTGGATGTGTATTAATTTATTTTCATATTCAGAGACATAGTCGTATTTGAATAAATGTTTTACACCATACTTGTAAATGACTCTGACCTATTGTGCATTTATTTTTTGTCTTATTCCATTTTTGACATTATTCCGATTTAGGAGGGCGTAGTAGCAATTCGGTTGATTTTCAGCCATTTATGGCCATGGTGTGCATTTTTTATTTCTATCTTTCATTACACAGTAGGTTGTGATATTTTTAATATATGACACATAAGCTTTTAGCTAAATGTACTATATATTTCATTGTGCTGGGTGAAAATCACTTAAGTTGAAGCGTTTCCTTCAAGAAATTAGCTACATTTCTCACTCTGAATTCACCTATGTGTACACTAAGGCACCAATACTTGTTTCAAATGTTTGGCAGATTGTTTATGACATTTGATAAAGATTTTGTGTTGCCAGAATTAACATAGCACTTAAAACAAGCAAAAACAGCAGCACCAGTTTTTCGTTTTTTGGTATTCTCATAAAGATACATTCTAGCTGGTGACAAAGTTCGGACAAATATTCTCAGTAGAACTTTTAACCCAGAGTCTAGAAGGGTATCGTCTATGAAAAAATGCATTGAACATGTAGATCCAGCGTAGTGGAGTGAAATTCACTTCCTAGGCACTTTTTCCATGGTCCCAATACAGCCTAAACGCAGGTTGTGTAAGTTTCCCACCGTTTCCGTGTAAAGTCCTGCACGTCTTCGCCCTGGACATCTGTGAGATGCATATAGCATCGTTTCGATCCTTCTTTAGTAACTTTTGAAGGCGGTTCCTTGTCTTTCTTTTTTTTTTTTCCATCATCTTCGCTGGTATCTGTGCTAGATACAGTGGACGCCATGTTGTGTGTTTATCTGAAACCACGGCAACAGGGACTCGGCTCCTATTGGTTCACGTGACCAAAAACTGCTGCACGCACTGTAATCCTAGTCCGCCCGTGTAAATATCACTCCGCCACAGTAAAAAAGACAGACACAAAAACGCTAATTATTAAAAATGACTGGAAACGATGAGTAGAAACTTTTTTTGGTTACTAATTAACAATAGATATATCTTATAAAGCAGAGTTCATGTAGATCCACTTGAGTGGAACGAACCAACACAATCTCGTTCAGCCAGTACAGCCTACCAGCCTTGGAAAATATGAGCTCCACAGGGGTCGAAGTGGCCGGAACGCAGAGGCAGTACTTGGCGGCCAACGCCAGCTTTGGCTAGTGGTCTGAGTTCTGCTTCAACCATCCAAGCGGCCCAGACTTAATTCGGGTAGTCGGCCAAATACTGTTCCATCTCTCTTTTGCCACTTTCGTCTTGCTCCTCAGGATTGTCATCATCGGAGTCTGACTGCAGTAGCATGGACATCTCCTGATGCTTTTTTTTTCGTGCGGTGGGACAGCAGCAGCATCCTTGCCATGCGTTTCTGCCGGCTCCTTTCCGCCTGCCGCTGGTGCAGATGTTCAGCCAAGCGGACAACCTTTAAATCAAACAACATTTTATTATTCAGATCTCAAATCACGAGTCATGCAAGATAAAGCAGTATGACATAGGAATAAATGCATAACTAAATATATAATTTCACTCAATTTAGGTCTAATAATAATAATAATATTATTCACACCTCGATGTAGACGAGATCCTTTTTCTCGTTGTCGAGGAATCTCACCTGTATGAAGTGCAGGTCCAGTGCAGAGGATAGGAGCTAAAGGCTGCTGGGATCCAAATCCGTCAGCTGCCATCTGCTGTCGATCTCCGCTATCAGCGTCTCCTTCATCTCTGTGATGGCGGGTCTGTCATCCTCCTCAGGTGACAGGTGGCGTTTCTTCAGGTTGAACAGCATCGGCAGAGTAGCGGACAAAGACAGATTCTCTTCCTGAGACAGCAGTTCTGTCAATGTTATTAGAGGTCCCAGCACTTCTGTTACCTCTTGTGCCAGCTTCCACTGGTCTGCTGTCGGGTCCAGAGTGTCATCACTTTTTTTTTGTTATGTTTGATCTGACAAAACAGCGGTCACTGGCCATCTCTGCTAAGCAGTCGGCTGAGGCAGGAGATGGCCCAGAATGCTGCCTTCAACCAGGCTTTCCCTCCATTGTAAGCGATGCCCACCTCAGTATGTACGTTGTACATTGTAAATAGTTTTTGATTTTGCTGCTGGCTAATAAAGTATTTTCTGCATCATAACTTTACATTTGTCTGTTAAGACACTGGTGGGAAGAGAGTCAATAGTATTGTGGCAAAGTGGGCTAAGAGAGAATAGATAGACAACGCCACCTGGGGACTTGCACCCCAAGATATACTTGGACAACTCACAACAGGGGTAGGCACGCAGATCGAAATGAAATCCACAGACTGGAGGACGTGATTTCACAGCAAAGTCAAAACATTTTATTAAACAAAACGAATTAAAACAAGCAGACTAAATCATAAGATGTGGTGTGGGAGCTTCCAAAAGAAATAACTTACTACAGGGCTGAGGCTTACCACGACGGCGGTAACAAAAAAAGGAGGAGAAATCCACACTACACAGCACCCGTGACACAGCAACAAATAAGTGATCAGGGGACCGCTGCCGCTCCGGGGCCCTCAGCACCTGTCAACAGGAAAAAAAGCACACACAATTAAAACATGCAACAAGCAGCCCTCACACCACAAATAATAAACACAACAACCCCCAAAAAGGAAAAAACAACACAAACAATTAATCAAAACCAGAATTAACACAAATTATTCACAACATAAGAAAACTAATCTCAAACCAAAGCCCACAATAAAGCACATAATCCAAAAATAAGAAGCAGAATAACAAAAAACAAATCCAAATATAAACTACACAAAACAGGGACTCAAATGAAAGCTAACAGAAAAAAGGGACCGCAAACAAAGCAAATAACGTCTGCAACTTTAAGAAACAGAGCCAGAATCTCCACAGCGGCGGTGTCTGGCACACACGCTGCCCCCAGCCAATCCCCAGCCTGCCCTAACAGCAGCAGCACTGGCGAGGAGACAACGCCACTCAAAAAGAGACAGCCAAGACAGCAGTGCCAGGGTGAGGGGGGAGCGGCCGGACAAGAAGTCACTGACCTGCAAATAGAGGGGAATAAAAGGAAGGAAAAGGTTGAGTAATTCAATATATTTGCCAAGTGAGGCTGACTGGTTGGACAGCAACAGAGGAGGCCTGCAGCCCATGCTCAGCTGGTGATGGCCACGGGAATGTGCCGCACCCACGAGCTCCACAGTCCAGTCCTCAGGTATGCCACGCTGCACTGATTTAAAAACGCCAACACTGCACAGCACAATTTCCACACTCGCTCACACGGAGGCTTGCCGGCTCCGTAAAGGAGGAAGAGGAAGAGAGGAAGACAGAGGGGCCAACCACATGCCTTTATACTCTGCCACTAATTGATGGTCACACTACCCCTAGTGGCAGGGAGTGCAATCCTGCATCTTGCCACAGTATGAATGAAACAATTCTTCATTCCTGAATAATGTATTTGTGTTTAATGAGATTTAACATGTTTTAACACAAGCTACTTTATGGTTCATATTTCCGTTGATCAAATTACACCAAAGCAATACTGATTGATCAAACTGGAATATTCTTAAAACAGCTGTTTAATATTTTGGGATTTAATTTCTGATATAATCTTGCTAACCTTCACAAATTAAGAATTGCATAGACACATCTGCAAAAGGTACAAAAATTTATCAGAATTACATTCAACAGAACAATAGCGGTCCAGAGACAGAAAAATTGCAGTATAACAAGCAGAATAACTTTAAACTTTTGTATGACAAATCATGCATCAGTGCATCCCGTACATCTCTGCCCTCCTCTACACCTTGTGCCTCTGCATCATGTGCTGCTGCTTCAGGTACATCCTAATAAGGGGATTATTTATGAGCAATGAACACACGAGACCCAAAGAGGAAGAATCCGCTCAGATGGGTGCCTGTCTTATGGCACATAAGACAGCCATCTGAAACACATACACAGCATACATATTTTAATACCTAATAGCAGTAAATTGTAGCCATTACAGAATTGGACACGGGACTGATATAAGATAACTGTAGTGAACTTGTATTACCCTCATATGCTGTCTAGTTCGTATCCTCTTGTTTTAAGCTTGATACTACTGTATCGCCTCCTGTGTGTCTTGACTCGCCGCACTCAGCTTTCTTCAACTCTTCTTTTACTTTGAATCTGACAGAAAGCCAGAGACCGAGCAGCAGGTGTAACATCGCCTACATCCATCCGTCCATTCTCTATACTAGGGATGTGCGCGACTAGTCGTTTAATCGTTTAACCGCCTACTCATTTATTAAACGTTTAGTATTTTACTAGTCGGTTAAACGCTAGTGTGCCCCCCACCCCGACTGGGCGCTGCCATGCAGCTCTATGCTCGGGCGTGCGCCGCACGCTCGTCCCGTCTGGGCTACCTGGTTGATCCTGCCAGTAGCATATGCTTGTCTCTTTTTCAACCCCCGCTATCCCCCTCATCATTAGCTGTGTTTTGAACACTCCAGCTACACCCACCACCCCGAAGCAAAGCATCGGCTCCAGTATGTGCTGCTCGTGGACTGTCATGGCACACCGACCCGCTGCCGTTACGCACAGACGCAGCGGTACTTTCTGTCTTAGTGGACGACTGAACATCTTCATCAGAGGGTGAATATTCCACTTCAGAATATGAGTAAGCCATTACTTGACAAAGTACTTTGTCAGCGTTGACCAGACCTCTCGGTATGGTGAGTTTTCTCACTCTAAAATGTGCCGTCTTGCGCTCTGATACACTCCGACGGCAAGTCTCGTCTCCTCGGTTTTCAAACTCTAAATTCCAAAACTTTGAATGAAAACACGCCCACAACTGATGCTCCGATTAAAGTTCCAGATGTCCGCCATCTCCTGGTGTACAGTACATGAGGCACACGAGGCAGTATATTTGAAGCTATGGCTTGTTATGTTCAGCAATGTTGCTTGTCGCAATATTGCGACTTTGGCGCTTAAAGGGTTAAATTGAAAGTTTTCCGAACCGACTAGTCGCCCAATAAAATTAGCGACTAGTCGGTTCGGAAATTAGTCGAAATTCCCATCCCTACTCTATACACCGCTTTTTCCTCGCGGGGAGTCTATCCCAGCTGACTCAGGTGAAGGCAGGGGACACCCTGGACAGGTCACCAGTCTGTCGCAGGGCCACATATATAGACGAACAATCACTCTCGCATTCACACCTATGGACAATTTAGAGTAACCAATTAACCTCAGCATATTTTGGACTGTGGGAGGAAGCCGGAGTGCCCGGAGAAACCCATACATGCACAGGGAGAACATGCAACCTCCATGCAGAAAGACCCACCCCGGGATTTGAACCGGGGATCTTCTTGCTGCAAGGCGAAAGCGCTAATCACCTATCCACTATGCAGCCCCATCGTGTACATGTCCTCATAGACATATATACGTAGACGCCTCATTGACTGCGGCTGCACACTCGAGCGATGTGCCTGCAGCGCCGCCATCTTGGACCGGGGCCAGCCGAGGCAGCGGTGCATAGACATCTATGGAGGAGAGAGGTACTGCTGAATCTAAAAGTGGAATTATTCGCAAATTTTGAACCGATTGCCAAACTGTTTGATTTTTAGAAACGTCACACGTGTAGCTACTATACAAGGTGCTCGGATATTTTTTTACAATGCAGGTTTTGCCATACTGCTATTATTACTACTGTTAATAATAATTATTATTATTATTACTACTCTTAATATTATATCAATTATTACTATTATTACTGCTATTATTACTATTATTTTTATCATTATTATTACTATTATATCACGTGTATAAATCACGTTCTTTCGGAACCTTAACATGTGAGAAAAGTAGCTAGAGATAAAGAATTGTCTACAACAAAAATAGTTCCATCATAAATCAGGGCTATTAGATCAATCAGACGCTGTATTCTAACCCACCAATTACTGCAGTAAGTTGCTAGGAACGCTAGATTCATAACATCGAATTTTAAACAAAAAATTGTCTCAGATTAGTTATTTCACCGGTAAGCAGCTGTGTAATACACAGGATGATGCAGAGAGCTGGTTAGATCATGGGGTAGTAGAAGCCAGACACGGAGCTGAGGGGTTCTATCCGTCTTCTCGGCGTTTATTTCACTCTAGCTATGACAACCTGCTAACAATATATTATTTCTTACATACATCTTACATGTGAAAAGTAATCCCACATGCTCTTGTTCCCTTACAGCGCTCATTAGAGCATCCATACCAATGACGTATATATAGAGCTAGACCGCTCACTGCTCGGCGAACAACAGCAGCGCCATGGGTAAATCGGCGCTGACTTCCGGTAGTGGTAAGAAGCTGTGGCGCGCTATTTGATCCTGTGTAAATACACCAACTTCAAGGCCTGCTTGTCATCAGTGATGGGACAATATGTGTTATGTTATGGCTTTTACTGTTAGCAGACAATAAAATCTCTGTCCTAGGCACGTTTCACGGCAATCACAGCGTTGTTTAGCCCTCACAGACAGAGACAGAGACCACCACACAATAATGAGTGCTGAATGCTGATGCAGTGATTGTGTCAATAACAACTGTTCATACTTTCTGCAGCATTAGTGTTTTACTTACCTGGGCTCTAAAAAATATTGGAACCAATGCCACTGCTGCCTGGCTGGTTTGGGTTGTCCTCACTGCGATCTAAAACATTTGATAAAAAAAATTAACATGGCAAATTCCCAAAAGATGTGTTTCTGTTTCACCAATACCTGAAAGAAAACATTATCACAATGAATGGCTGCAAATCAAAATGAAAGCCAAAAACCGATCCTGAATCATTTTCATAGCCACACAAACTGACAAGAAAAGAACTAAATTGAAATAATGAGCAACCATTAACAATTAAGGAACATAACCTTTTTCTCTGGTTTCCCCAGATTGAGGGATGGTACAGCCCCTGGCCTGAGAAGCTTGTGTTGCACATGTTTTGAGAGGATGAAGTCCTCCTCCCTGAAATGGTTGCTGCATACATAATTATGATCATCTCCTCTTGGTCCCCACCGCTTCTCTACTGATGGCCTGTATCCATTGCTCTCTCAGTGTGCTGTCCTTGGACTGCTTGGGAAACCTGAAATGTGTGGCATATTATAATATATCCATAGACAATGATGCACTGTGACTGTCATTGAATACTGATAGTCACACTAGCTTACACTATACAGTTAGTGATTCAGCTAAACTGGCTGAGTGCAGCACTCAAGCCAAGGTCAGAAGGAGTTTCTGTTTGCAAACAAAGAAGCAGAGCAAATTTTAGGCAGAATGTCCCAAATAAAAGAGCCACTTACTTATGAAAGGAAATATACAAATGGATTGGTGCAGGAGATGGCAGCACACGATTTCACCATGGTCAGATATTAGCCACATCACCTGAAACCATAACAACAGAGACACTTAAATTAACAGGTTCATGATGTGATGATTGCAGGTGAGTGTCAACACGTTTCCTTTCACTTACATTCCAGAGAAGGAATCACAAAACTGGTGGCATTGAAGGAGCTAGCAGAAGTGTTAACTGCTAAGTGCTATGCAGCGACGTATGCACTTGTCAGTGTCACATATGATCATGCCGTGCTGCTCACCTTCTCAAACAGATTTCTAGTTCATTAACACATATTTTCTGATGACAAAAAT
Source organism: Acanthochromis polyacanthus (assembly GCF_021347895.1). Taxonomy (NCBI): domain Eukaryota; kingdom Metazoa; phylum Chordata; class Actinopteri; family Pomacentridae; genus Acanthochromis; species Acanthochromis polyacanthus. Next base: position 32,920,434 of record NC_067132.1, on the reverse strand, counting down.
AGCCTTGTCACCCGTCACCAGGTCAGAGTGAGACCACAGGCACAGGGGGAATGGCGAGCCATGAGCATGACAGTGAACTGGGGAACTCTCCTGAGGAGAGTCTGCTCAGCTGCAGTCAGTGAAAACCCAGCCAGTGCTGGTCTAGGGCCTCCTGGCCTGGTGTGCTCAACGTATTTCAAGTAGTGATGTTTCAAGATGTGCCGAGGCTTCAAAGCGTGTGTCGAGTAATGGAGGGGGCGTTTCCACGAAGTGCGTATCGAGGCTTGCTTCATTTAGGGGAGGAGCCAAAAATGATGACGTTCGAAGCCTCGTGAGCTGGTCGTACTGCTTGACTGGTTCAAGGGGCAGCAAAACGCAATGGATTCCCAGTTCACATTTGTTGGATTTTGTCTGCTGTATCTTTGCCTGCAATCGGTTTGAGATTCTTTTTCTCCATAGAAAAAGACCAAAAGAGAAGATTCTCCCCTTTCTGGGAATACTTTGACCTGATTTCTCCTAATAAAGTGGCACATAACAGATGAAGTTTAATATGAGTATCTGTGACAACACTGCACATCGCTTGTTCTAATTAGGGTCCGAGCACCGAGGGTGCGAAGGACAGGCGGTGCCAGGGCACCGACTGTCCAAGGCACCAGCGGTGCCAAGGACCCTATTGAAACCCTAGGGTTTATTATTAGGGTCTGAGCACCGAGGGTGCAAAGGACATGCGGTGCCAGGGCACCGACTGTCCAAGGCACCAGCGGTGCCAAGGACCCTATTGAAACCCTAGGGTTTATTATTAGGGTCCGAGCACCGAGGGTGCGAAGGACAGGCGGTGCCAGGGCACCGACTGTCCAAGGCACCAGCGGTGCCAAGGACCCTATTGAAACCCTAGGGTTTATTAGGGTCCGAGCACCAACAGTGCCGAAGGACCCTATTGGAACCTTAGGGTTTTTTATTATTATTATTATTATTATTATTATTCTGCCAAAACAACTGCATTTTCAGGGCCTGAACATGCTCGAAAAGTCATGAAATTTGCACACACATCAGAACTGGCGAAAAATTTCTTATTTTTTAGGGCATGTGGAGGTGTGTGGCAAAATGGCTCCATAGCGCCCCCTACAAAATTTTAAAAAGTGGTATTAGGCCAACTCGGAGGGAATTTGGCCGAGAGCTAAAAATTTGGGAGGCATATGCAGCACATCAGGAAACACAAAAAGTCAATCACAGCCATGCTCTACACCCAACAGGAAGTGCGCCATCATGCGTTAACTGTACAAATCTGTCATGAACTCCTCCTAGGGGAAAGTCTTAGCGATCTGAAATTTTGCCAGTACATACAGCCGGCCTTCCTGAGAAAAAGTTATTAAAATCTTCCTCCATAGTCAAAGGGGTGTGGTCGTGGCGGCCTGTCGAAATTTGATCCTTCGCCATGAAACAGGAAATTGCTGTGTAACTCTCCTGAACATGCTCCAATCTGAATGAAACTTAACATGTATGATCACAAGACCTGCCTCGATGACATCCATACAGCAAGATTCATTCACAGTCACAGCGCCACCTTGTGGTATCAAGAATTTGACATTTTTAGACTTTCATGTACTATTCTAGCCTGTTGCTCAGATTCACCTCAGATGTTGTGACATAAGCCTGAACACATTGATGATGAAGCACAGAAAAAATGGTGACGTGTGATGAAAAGGCGTGTCTGTGGCGGGACGGCAAAGTTTGATGTTTCGCCATGAAAATTGAAGTGTTCATATCTCAGCTGCAAAGGAGCCTATCTGCCCCAAACTTCATGTGCTGGACACCAGAACCAGTTTGAGGATCATCCACACTGAAAAATTTAGAAAAAAGTCATAGCGCCACCCTCTGGTAACAAGCAGTTTAGAAATTACATTGCACACATCATTGCTCCAAACTTTGTCATATCATTCTGAAAATTGGTCAGCTGATTCTTCACCCCCACACAATACCACAGTGTGAAGATTTTGATATTTGATAAAATGCTGTTGCCGTGGCAACGCGTTGTTTTGTGACAAACAAAGTACTTTTTGACAGGCTTAGAATGTTCAACAGCTCACCAAAATTTACACACACATCACAGTCGTCTCAAGGAATTAACACTGTATGCATCTCGACAGGGATTGCTATAGCGCCCCCTGCAGTATGTTAATAAACAGCCCCGGCAGAATGTTTCACCGACATCCACAAAATTTGGGAGGCCTATAGAGCACACCAGGACACACAAAAAGCCTCTTGGAGCCATCCCCTAAACTCAACAGGAAGTCCGCCATTTTGAATAAGTGGATAAAATTTCTGTATTTTTTTCATTTTTGAGAGCGAACTCCTCCTCGGGGTTAAGGTCCAGAGAGCTGAAATTTTGCCAGGATATACAACACGAAGTTATGATCAAAAGTTATTAAAAGATTCTTGCAGAGTCAAAGGGTGTGGACATGGCGACCTCCAGAATTTTGATGGTTCGCCATGAAACATAAGTGCTACCTAACTATCCTCTGCATGCTCCAATCTACCTCAGAACTCACATGATTAAACACAGTCCTGTCCTGATCACATTTATTGGCCAAAATACATTCACAGCATGTTCCATAGCGCCCCCTACAGCATTTTAAGAATAGCCTCCACAGAGACTTTCACCATGACTAATGAAATTTGGCATGCATATGTAGCACATCAGTGCAAGCAAAAAAGTCTCTTGGAGTCATTCTCTAAACACAACAGAAAGTCAGCCATTTTGAATTAAATGTCAGATTTTTGGTGTTTTTGATCATTTTCAACAATTCATTTGTCACTGGCAATAACTCCAAAACACCTGAATTGGGAAAATATATAAGAAACGCCTTCAGGTTGCATATTTGCGAAAATTGTTCACAAAACTCAAAGGGCATGGCCATGGCGGCCAACTGAACTTTAATGTTACGCCATGAAGCACGACGTCTTGTGTAAATCGCCTGTACATGCTGTAATCTACCTCAAACTTACATGTTTGATCAGAGTCCAGTCCTGATGAGTTTCATAGACCACTATACAGTCACAGACATAGTGCCACCTGGTGGATGGACACAAAGTGCTGCAACAATAGTCTGTACATGCTCCAATCTGTCTGAAATTTGACCTGAGTGCTCAGAATCCAGTTCTCGTTACATCCATGAGCCTAAATACACTTTGTCGCAGCATTGCCTGGTGGACATGCCTGGGGTCGCCGACCAGCAAGGATGCGAGGACCCGTCCAACGCTGCTCGCAGCTTATTAGGGTCCGAGCACCAACGGTGCCGAAGGACCCTATTGGAACCTTAGGGTTTTTTATTATTATTATTTTAGGTCCGAGCACCAACGGTGCCGAAGGGACCTATTGGAACCTTAGGGTTTTTTATTATTATTAGGGTCCGAGCACCGAGGTGGCCGAGGACAGGCGGTGCAAGGGCACGCGGCTGTCCAAGGCACCAACGGTGCCGTAGGAACCCTATTGGAACCCTACGGTTTATTATTAGGGTCCGAGCACCGAGGTGCGAGGACAGGCGGTGCAAGGGCACCGGCTGTCCAAGGCACCAACGGTGCCGTAGGACCCTATTGAAAACCCTACGGTTTATTATTATTATTATTATTTATTAGGGTCCGAGCACCGACGGTGCCGAGGACAGGCGGTGCAAGGCACCGGCCTGTCCAAGGCACCAACGGTGCCGTAGGACCCTATTGAAACCCTACGGTTTATTATTATTATTAGGGTCCGAGCACCGAGGTGCCGAGGACAGGCGGTGCAAGGGCACCGGCTGTCCAAGGCACCAACGGTGCCGTAGGACCCTATTGGAACCCTACGGTTTATTATTAGGGTCCGAGCACCGAGGTGCCGAGGACAGGCGGTGCAAGGGCACCGGCTGTCCAAGGCACCAACGGTGCCGTAGGACCCTATTGGAACCCTACGGTTTATTATTAGGGTCCGAGCACCGAGGTGCCGAGGACAGGCGGTGCAAGGGCACCGGCTGTCCAAAGCACCAACGGTGCCGTAGGACCCTATTGGAACCCTACGGTTTATTATTATTATTATTTGTCTCTCAGAACAACTGCATTTTTGAGGGCCTAAACATGCTCAAAAACTCATGAAAATTTGTACACACACCAGAACTGGTGAAAAATTTTATATTCTAAAGGAATTGTGGAAGTGTATGACAAAATGGCTCCATAGCGCCCCCTACACTTTCCTACGGGCAGCATGTTTCACCTACAGCTACCAAATTTGGTACACATATGCAGCACATCAGGGTGAACAAAAAAGTCAGTGGTGGCGATTTTCTAAACCCAACAGGAAGTGAGCTATTTTGCGTTGAATTCCAGATTTTGAACATTTTTGTTTTTTTCTAGAGCGAACTCGTCCGAGGGGGAAACTCCAATTCACTTCAAATTCGACCAGTACATACAGCAGGCCTTAATGAGCAAAAGTTATCAAAATCTTTTTCAAAAGTCAAAGGGCGTGTCCGTGGCGGCCTCTGGAATTTTG
>NC_067132.1:32894811-32915836 GCF_021347895.1 Acanthochromis polyacanthus | reverse complement strand
TGTGTGAACAGTTTGAATGTTTTTGTGGCCTCACCCTGCTGGACTTTGTACAAGAACTCTCTGAGAACCGAGCGTCTGAAGTGGTTCGGTAAACTGCGGGACACGTTGTCTTTGATGAAGGCTTCCATGACGGCCTGGAAGAGAGACGAGGAGGAATTTATGAACAAGTTCTGCACTTTACTGCCAAACACCTCACATAACCCAAAACCTTTTGGGGATTTCCATCTAAAGTCATCACGTTCCTTCTGCTCGACCGTCTCCGATTTGATTCCAGCTTTATCATGAACCATCTGTAAAATTGATATTCCATTTCATTTATTTATTTATTTCAAACATGTAATGAATAACATTCAATTAATGTATCACAAAAAACCATTAATAGTCCATCATGCTATAACGAGTAAGAGGAGAAAACAAACTTCAACATGTTCCAAAGGGAGTGGGAAGACGTTAAACTTATTTAATCCCACCCCTAAATTCATTCACCCATTTCAGTCAGTTCCAGAAATATCCAATGAAACAAATTCACCGCCAACATTTTTGTTTAGGCAAAGGCAATTAACTTAAACACTATGCGTCAATGAAATACAGATCAAAACTACTGTGATAGTGATAATTAAGTTCATCTTCACTGTACCTTCCAAAGATTTTTTGTTTGTATTTATATTTAAACTGGCTGATGTTTGAACATTGTTTCAGATCCGTCTCAAGTTTCTTCCAGAGCCGTACCTCATTTGTTGTAGGGCTAAAACTTTTCATCGTTGTTCTATGTTTTGGTATCCTGAAACTGAATTCTTCTCTTAATATATAACCACCAACACATTCCTGAAATTGCTCTGTAATTGGAATGGTAACAGTTTTTTCAAATACTTTCAGATGTGTACGTTTGTAATTATCTGTCAGACCACTTTTAGGAGATTTGTGCCTACAAAGCTTTATCTGAGCAAGATTTTGGTACCAGAATTTCCTTCAGGATTAAAAAAAATGATGTCCCATCTTATCTCAGAGACGGGTCTTTTTTTTTAAAAGCTTACATTTCTACAAATCAGGGTTTAAAAATCAAAAGTATTTTTTAAAAACTCCACACCTCTTGTGTACTTTTATTGGTTTTGTGGAAACAGCTCATCAGAACGTGAAATTATCTTTCTTTTCCTCTGTGGTGACCAGGTAGATCACATTTTAAAGCATTTTATAGGTTTAGTTTTGTATTATTGTGACATACAGCTACACGTGGATCAGAAAATATCACTAATTGACTTCTGCATTATCAGTGTATTTGTTAATGTGTGCACAACATTGTCAGCGTAACGCACGATATATTTCAGGTGCAATATTTCATTAGTATGTGTGATAATATTAATTACATCAGTATAGCTGCAGGCAATACTTTTTACTGTTCTAGTATTCTTTTAGTTTACTCATTTATTTCAGTAATGTATCATACTTCTTTTTAGGTGCTGCATTTCTCATGTTGCATCACTCGATTTTATGAGCGATATCTGCCACAAGAATTCCCTTCAGGATTAATAAAGTTTAGCTTTTCTCAGAGATGGGAGCTTCAACATTTTTCCATAAATCAATTCATTATTAATCAGATATAGTTTGATCTACTTGTCCAATATTGGAGAAATAACAGTGAAGAATTCTGGCTTTATCTTTAATAGTTCCTGAGATATTGTTGTTCAAACAGCTGCAAATTTCAATGTGAGAAAACCTGCTAAAAGTGGGTCAACAGCCAGTTTATAAAAATGTAATCTCAGAAAGTATTTGATATATCAAGCTAAAATGTTACATATATCTTCATAAACATCCATATTTTATGCCACAAAAACGTCAGGCATGTCAGAGCTGGCAGAGCAGCAATAGTTTCTATTTTTGGTTTCATCGTCGTCCCGTTTTCGCTCTGACCTGGTGGTTGTGGGCTCGGATCAGGCTGTTGATCTGGTCGTAGGGGGTCGTCTGGGGGTCGCAGGGGTCACAGTCTCCGGTCAGAGCTCTGCAGGCGTTCCAGTAACCGGCCAGACGCTTCTCGTCCATGTGGACGTGGACGGTCGAGTCCAGCTGAAAGACATAAACGAATCACTCAAAGGTTCAGAACTGCAACTCAAAGTCAGTAGTTTCGGGTTTTCTTATGGTTGAAATCGAGTCTAACTACCTTCTTCAAGAGCTCCTTGGTCTGTCTGAAGTGATCTCTGGCCTTCTCATAGGTTGGCTGGTCGGTGCAGCCTTGTTGGAAGAAAATACCTCCCAGATCATAATGCACCTGAAACACAGAATACAGCTTTAGAGTAAAAACATCTTTCTGAAGCACAAACCACTGCATCCAGGATGATCTAATCCCCAGAAAGACAACCGTGAGTGCTCCACCAACCTGACAGTGCAGGTCATCGGCGCTGATTCGAAGCCCGGCTGTGGAGGATTCGGTTTCTCCGTTAGCGGCAGCGTCAGCGGCCAGCAGGTCCAGAGTCCTCAGAGTGTGGACGTAGAAGTCCTTCTTCAGCTGCAGAGCTCCTTCCAGGACGGTGATGGAGTCGGTCGCCTGCTCCTTCAGCTGAGGGAAGAATAATAATAATAGAGGAGAAAAAACGGACACAGATCCATGAAACTACTGGTGGAATTTCTTTGAAACTGGAAAAACAATTGGTTACCCTAGGACATATTTGTCTAGAATTCTACTGACAATAAGTCATTACAAAGAAACGGCTATGTCAGGAGCCACCCTCCATAGAAGACTGGTTCAATGTGGTGCACGATGTTTATGTAATGGAGAAATTAACATCTGCACCGAGACTCAGAGCAGAAATGTTTGATAAATGCTGGAACGGCTGGATTGAGTTTATCAGCCCATAGAGACCAGACTAAGTGACGTAAGTTGTACTGCGACTGCCCTGGTTAACGCTTGTTCAGTATGTCTGTTTGTTTGCAAAATTGAAAACAGTTTGTAAAGTACATTTGTAAGATATTGCTTATCTACTGACTTCTTTATGGAAAAAAAGAGATTTAAAAAAAAAGAAATTGGACAAACATAAAACAGGGATAAACAGACCTTAATTAAAGATGTTTATTTTTGTTTATTGGCGTATGCAAGTATGAAAAGCATGTTCACTCACCACAGTCAGGATGTTTTCTGTCATTTCTTTCTCCTGCTGCACGATATTTAACCTGGATTCAGGCACAAAAGAAGTTTACGCTCACACCTTTTTGCATTTCAACTCAAAATAAAATCTGTCTGGATGTGTATTTTTCATTAATCCGTGCATCTGAGCCGAAACGCTGCCATTTGTACTGACTTTAAGGTAAGCTTATTGGTTCAGTAAATGAATTGAACTTGAAAAGAAAGTAAAGAAGCAGCGTTTACATGTTTATCTGATGAGGTCCTGGTTTGGTTTGTTTCTCTGGAAAGCTGCTCAGCACGATGATTCTGATGGCCCTTTAAAAAACACAACAAAGACACATTAATCCTGTGCTTGAATGCTCATAAAATAAGTCTTTTAATGGGGCTGAAGAAGGTGTGATTTGACTTTCTACTGATAATCTTTACAATGGATGTGTAAGAATGTTAGTGAAAGAATGATTTGATTTAATGAAAGTCCAAAACCTGGGCCACATTTGTGCCAAAACAATACAAAAATTAAATATGAATCTACAATAAAGCATAAATGCAATCCATGCTTTGGAAGAGAAAAAGCCAAATACTCCAAAAAAAATAAGAAAAACGATATTAAAATGCTCCAAATGTATCAAACCAATTCCACATATTATCACTGAATTATATTTCTGGAGTCTTTATTCATTGTCCTGCTTGTTCACTTGGGTTGAAAAAAAAGTTATTGTTTCACCTTCAGACAACTTATTTTTTTCCATGCTTGTCTTTACTGAACAATATTAAGCAAAACTTTTTCAATCCTTTTGGTTTTTGTTGCTAACAACCACATTTCTGTAATCAAATAGATATTTAAGGTTTCTTCAAGATGCCAACATTAAAATGAATGTTGGAAAATACCATGACAAACTTATACTGGTCAGCTACAACACTAAATATTAAGAGATTCATGTGAGAACTTTCCTCCTTTAATGTACAATCAGAGCTGGTGACTTCCACACGGCGGCAAATAAACACTTGGAGTCAAACTGTTCTGCTAGTTTAGTATTTATCTAATTTAATCTGTCCTCAGTGAGTGTTTCCTCTCCTACCAGCGGTTGTAGATGATCACTGCCATGGCGGTGGTCGGAGGCAGAGTGGACAGATCCAGATCCACATGTTTCACACCTGGAGGCACTTTGCTGACACACAGCAGCTCATTCAGCAGCATGTTCAACACTGGGATGGTCAGTCTGGGGATGAAGAAGCAGGGGAGATAGTTACAGGATTCTACTGATACATTATCTGTCTAACTATGCTGCTTAATGTTTTATCCTTATCCAAGTTTGGTATTTGTGCTTCTTTGTCTGTTATTTTCTTTCTCGGCTACACAGTAAAGGAGGCCTTCACACCTCAGTTTATTCAGAGTTTAAGTAAAAGCTGTGCAGCGACTGTGAAGAACAAGAGTCACCGAGGGACTGAAGGTTGGGCCTGTTTGTCTGATGAGCTAAACAAAAGAATTCACTGAGACTAAATTTAGCCTTTTATGAAAGAAAAACGACCATCAACTCATGATAATGTGCACACATTCATAATCATAGTAATCACAGTGGTCAAAGAAAAATAAGGCGACCCAGCTCACCGCCTCTCTCTTCCTCAGATAAAGTAAACAGATGAGCATATCAGCTTAATTATCCTCACCCATATCCATGAGACCCACTAACCCTCCATTCAATATGATCACAAAAGAATATCAGAACCAAAGCAAACACGAATAACAAGAAACTCATTCAGAGAGTGTAGTACTCCCTGAAAATTTCATCCAAATCTGTTGGTCTGTTTTTGAGTAATGTTGCAGACAGACAGACAGACAGACAGACAGACAGACAGACAGACAGACAGACAGAAGCCGATCGTCACATAACTCTGATGCGTTCCTTGGCAGAGTAACAATCAGTATGCCCCTTAACCTTAGAATAAAGTAACAGTTCACTCATGGCTTCCAGAGGTTAAAATAATTAGTTTCTCTTTAACTGTTCTGCATTTGGTTACTGAGAAACACCCGCAGCCTCATTTCATTCTCAGAGAGCCCCACACACATTACGACCCCACTCACCCTTTCTCCAGTGAATCCAGGTCCCACTTCATGTGTGCGGCGACCTTCAGCGCCAGCAGCTTCAGGGTTCGGTTCCTGCGGTTGTCTGCTGGAGGCTGAACCTGATTCTGCTCGTTCACCGACGGTTTGGACGCCTGCTCCAGGAACTGGACGATCAGCTGCACCGGAGTCGGGTCTGAGGGAACACATACGCCCCGACAGTTTTAGACGTTAGATTTTGTTACTGATACTTTTTTTTTACTTGTACATAACTTTCAAAAGTAATGCCGAGCTGACCTGCATTTGATTTCTGCAGGTGTTTCTCCAGCAGGCTGCCGTCCAGGAGGAACTCAAACCAGGACGTCTGCAGAGGCGTACTGGGCCGACCGCTGGTCACAGCAGCCACCCGGTCGGCTGCTTCAGCACTCATCCTTCCCTATTGGACGATGACACATATAAGTTATATTTTTAAAACACATCACTGTGACCTCAGGGCGGTTAGAAACAAGAAAGATTACTACTCACTTTACCTATCAATTAGGGCTGAAACCATTCCTCAAGTTATTCAAGTAATCCCATTACTTGGATTCCTCGAGGCAAAATTCTCTGAATCGATTCTTCATTTAATCCACTACATACCAGACCCCAGGTCTCTAATTAGTCTGAACCCAGACTTCATCCTATACAGATCCATAATATATAAATTACAAGAGGATTTTAAATTAGACGAGACGCTTCCATTTTAACCAGTGAAGCTTTTCTAGTGTTTACGGCGTTTATCAGATCAGAGGCTGAACTATGAGGACAGTTTAACAGTCAGACTTTCTTTGTGTGAGTCGACAAAAACTAAACGCTCAGTCAGAGTTAACAGGTATGAAGGTGATTTTCTGCTTTCTTTGTCAACTCACAGTTTCTGCTTTAAACTCAAACAGGACAGTTTAACAATCGTTTGACTCGTTTTCTGCACTAAATAAACCGATGGTGTTCAGCTGCTGCAGTCAACAGGTTGTTTTAATGGAGAACAATGAGGTATATAATAATGTATGACGGTAAAAAGTGGCTACTGGAAATGATATAAGACAAGAATGCTGGTAGTAAACTATTACTTCAACATTAATGCATAAATAACAATAGTCCAGGATTACTAAGTATGTCGACCAGACAGACAGAAGATCAGCCAGGACCAGAGCCTCTCACAAGTTTAAAGATACTGTTTGTCAGTCATTAAACTAAAGTATAAAAAGATATACAAAAGAAGAAATAACCGTAAGGACATGAAAAGAAACACTGCAAAGACATGCAAAGCCACTACAAAATGATGCACACACACGACAAAAGATGCAAAAATGACCACAATATGAGCCAAAATGACCACAATAGGACTGAAATTGCACACAAAGAGACACCAAACAACTATAAAGAGATGTAAAGTGACCACAATAAGATGTAAATGACCACAGAGAAACAATACGACCACAATACCACTGAAGTTGACCACAAAGAGGCAAAATTAAGTAAATAAGTAATTATAAGAGAAACAAAATTACCAAGCCACGAAAATTATCACAGAGACACAAACCAATGACAGAGATGAAAAATGAAAACACAGTGACACAAAGTGTCTACTACACACAAAATGAACAAAAAAACATTTAAAATGACAGCAAACATGCAAAATTACCCCCAAAATCACATTTTTACCATAAAGAAAAACTTAATTACCAAGGCTTGTACCACTGCAGGATGTTATATAAAAGGTAATATGTTCATGCACCAACTGCTGGTTGTACTTTCACTTAAAAAACATTAAAATTTGCTATTAATAATTCTACAGCAGCATGTAAAATTTTGAAAGCATGACAATTTCTTGCCATTTCGATGACGATATAATATTTGGTAAGAATCGATACAGTGTTTAGATGCTGAAAACACGGTCGCATTTAATATATTTTCTAAAAGTTTCATGACAAAATTAACTTGATTAAATCATTATTTTTCACGCTCACTTCTAAAAGGTTAAAGTGTCAGATAAGCTCGTTAGCCAAACATCGAGAACTGTCCAGTTCTATGTGACATGAGTAGCTTGAATTTTAAACACGGGTCCTACCAGCTGGGCGGGGACTCACACTTTGACTGAAGGGAGTATTTCTGAGTTAGCGGCTCGGGCTGCTGCTGTGATTAAACCGAGCGCACGTCTTCCACCCGTGCTCTGTTGTGTTTGCAGGCAGCGCTGTTCCGGCTAACATTTAAGCTAACTAGCTACAGTTTCCATCCTGAACGGGAACAAATCAACAAGAAGAAGATAAAAATGTTCAAAAATCGCTCTAAAAGCTCAGAGTAAACGCCCGGAGCAGCGACACCGACTGATTCTCACATAATTCATTCTGTGCTTCGCCATCGCTCCTCCATCATTCCGGTTCCACTCCGTCGCCAAGGAGACGCACGAAACGCCATGTCTGCGCATGTTTATGCTGCGTTCAGGTCACATGTTCAAACTGTGATTAAACACAGCTGAGCGACAAACCCTGTTCATGGCTATCTCTGACTTTGAATTCTCACGGATTCCCCATCTCTCAAGCTAGCAGCGTCTTTAAAAATAAAACCTTAGCGCTAATTAGCAGTAACAGCGTCCATAAAGCTAGTTTCTATGGGCCTTTACACTGTTTTTATGTAAACGGTTCCACTTGTTGTTGAACTAATGCACAAATATAACAAAAATGTGCTAATTTAGGCTAATTACATGGTTAGCACTGGGGCTCATCACAATTGGAATAAAGCAGTTACTAGGTTTAAAATTATTGCTTTTCCGGTTTTCTCGAGATTTGCTGGACACAACACTATCATGGTGGCTGATAGATGACTGTATTTAATTATAATCTGATAATTAAACAAAGCCTACACTACTGAACTGAGGCTGAAGTTATTTTAATTGACAGTTTTCTGCCCATCCCAGAGAGGAAATTAGAAAAAAATAAAATAAAAAATAAAAATTCAGGAAAACCAAAAATGAAAAGAAATGGCAAACAAAAAAGTTAGGTTCCAGGAATTCATTCTTATATTGCTGCTCTTTGTGTTTATCAAAAGTTGTAAATTTTAATAAGACCAGTTAAGATAATAATATAAATGTTTAAAACTTGAAAAAAAAATGCTAAACGTTAAAATGCTTTGCATTGGCAGTTTAGAATAACATATTTTGTAATAAAAAATAATCATTAGAATATTTTTTTCCTGTTTTAATTAGTTTTTAATTTCTGTCTTTACTTGGTATGCAAGCAAACATATTTAAAGAAAAACATTTAAAAGTACTTAAGCAAATTCTCACATTTGATAATGTAGAAACGTAAACAGTTTTGCATTTTTGCTTGAATAAAGACATGAACTGACTAATCACTTCAGCTGTATTTGCTTTTACTGCTGGACAAATATCCAGCGCAAACTGCTTCATAAGCTCCTCTTCCTATATCTTAATTTATGGTGGTACAAACAGCACAATATCTCCCTGTAAAGTGTAGCTGAGTTGATGTAAATAGCAGCATGAAAAGAAAATACTCAGAAACTTAATATTGAAATATGAAACTGAGGATTGGGAGCATCTGATTGGAATTAAAAAAAAACACATGCAAAGTAGCACCACACAGAGTGTTACATTTAATTCAGTAAAACACCACGTGGCTTTTTGCAAAGGGACAGTTGTTATTTGCATGACAGCACCAGGAGGAATTTATCACCGGATACTGAAGGAAACAGGACTGAGAGTGACGAATAAAGACTCATAAGGCATCTGATGAACAGAATCATAAAAACAGAAGCAGCTTCTTTTAGTTTTAAACCTGAACAAGATGCAGCTCAGTTTACAGGATCCCAGATGTTTGCTCTGTCCTGGATCCTGAACTGAGCCGCTCCATTTAAAAGAAAGAGAAAAAAGCTGAGAAAATGTAATAAAATAAGAGTGAATCCACAAATATGACTCCCAGCAGCTTCAGATATATTCAGTAGCTGACTTTAGACCTCAGGAGTGACATACTTTATCTTCTTAAACTTCTCTTTTACCATTGGCGTAACCACCATCTCAAAAGTGAGGGGGACAAATTTTTCAGAGCGATTTATCATTCTCTTACATTTAATTGCACCGTCCTTAGTGGCTAAAGAACCACATAATCCCGAACAGCCACAGTGCAATACCAGGGGACCAACTAGGCTAGTTCTATAAAGTATAAAACTTTAAACTATAAAATCTAAAGTTTTAGGGGCCAAACTCTAGTTGAGTTGACAACAATGTCCCTTGAACATCTACTGGATGAGTAGCCAAAGGTGCCAAACACTGAACATGAAATGATCAGTACTGCCTGGTTTCTCCCTGCAATAGATATCTTATTTTCAGGAAGTTATAATCTCTCCTTACCTGTAAAGACCCTACATCCTTGTCCCTGCTGCTGGCCTCTGATCCATCTCCTCCCTGACTCTGCTCTTTCTGTTATGGCAATAAACATAAAAAATGTGGTAAGAAAAATTCTGAAATAGCATTAGGAAGAGTAAAAACTGCAGTAGAATTTAACCTCAAAATCACTTTAACCCATAGATACATTTTTTTTTCACAGCCACTTATATATTTTTTTTCACCTCTGCAGACCCTGCATGGTCAACATTACTGCTGGCCACCGCCTCTGGTCCATCTCCTACCTGACTCTGCTCTTTGTTATGGAAATAATCATTAAAAAATCTGAAAATCAAAATTCTGAGATAGAATTAGAAAGAGAAGGAGTAAAAAATAGTTGTAAATTTATACCATAGATAGCCTATTCTTTTTTCTCCTCCCTGACTCTCCTCTTTTGGGACCAAAAGACTTAAATACATGGAGAGCAATTGTGAGCACATCTTCTGCCCAGAAATGAAAGAGGACTGGGTTTATTCCAAGAATAAACTAATTAGCAAGTAATGTAACAGAGGCAACCAAATTTGAATTATTGTTAACTAGCTTAACATATTGATATAGCTATTGCCACGTTTTGCCTTGTCATCATTTAGCTAACAAGTCTAACATTGTTTGCATCCAACAAGGTCACACAACTTACATGGTTTGTTTGGAAAAAATGTGTAAAGTTTTTTGCTTCTTGCTGGCTCTGGCTGGTTTGCTACACATTACTCCAGACGCACGTTCAGCACTGCTCAGCACAGCAGCACGTCTCCTGTGGAACACCTGCGTGAGCATGTGCTCATGGTGCATTCAAAGACGGCTCGGGAAAACACGTTACTGGATGCTAATAACGGGTTTAGCTGTTGTAACGGCTGAAAAAAGTGCGGGGGACAGAGGGGACAGATGTGGAAAGTGCGGGGGACATGTCCCACGCGTACCCCGCGTCCGTTACGCCCATGATTACGTTACAATGATTAGATGAGCCCAGCCCATAGTAAATGAGCTGCATGGCAAAATAACAAGCGTGTCCAGCCTTGTTTGTCCCGCATAATAGGTTCAGGGCTGAAAAGATTCCTGGGATAATCCGAATAATTCGATTACAAAATATCCACGGGGCAAATTGTGTGCCTCGAAGCCTCGTTTAATACATAAATATATCCAAAATATATATCTGGACTACTATACAGCTCACGGTGTTTGACACAGATGGTCATTTCTGTGGCACAACGCACCTGCTACCTCTGCTACCGCGGTATCGAGTGGTATCGAGTATCGTAGAATTTAAGTGGTATTGGTATCGACTACTAAATTTCTGGTATCATGACAAGCCTAGTTGTTACCCACAAGGAGGGTTCTTGGTCTGGAGCAAAGTTTATGTACACTACTGTTCAAAAGTTTGAGGTCATCCAGACAATTTCATGATTTATTCAATGCTTTTATTCATGTTTTATTTATGTGCTACCATAATTCCACAAGGGTTTTCTAATCATCAATGAGCCTTTCAACACCATTAGCTAACACAATGTAGCATTAGAACACAGGAGTGATGGTTGCTGGAAATGTTCCTCTGTACCCCTATGGAGATATTCCATTAAAAATCAGCTGTTTAGAAGCTAGAACAGTCATTTACCACATTAACAATGTCTACACTGGATTCATCATTCATTTAATGTTAACTTCATGGACAAAAACTGCTTTTCTTTCAAAAATAATGATAATTCTAAGTGACCCCAAACTTTTGAACAGTGATCAGTGGTACATGTCAGAATAGCTTCCAGATAAATACCAGGACTCAAGGTTTCCTAGCAGAACATTATGTTATTATGAAAAAAAATAAATGTTACACACTTTGTCAATGGGTTTTAATGATGTGGCTGATCGGTGTTGATCTCCTTCAGGATAAATTCTAATCGCTGCAGTGATGCCGTAGTATTTTTAAATTTAGTTTTATGTTATACAAACATCCTTTCAGCTGGACTGAATGTTTTGTGCTAAGTAGCAAATGCTAACACGCTAAATTTGAGGTGGTGGAACATGTGGTAGCCAAACTTTTGCAAATTGTGAGGATGTTAGCATTTAGCTCACAATGCAGCGTCGTGGAGCCTCTAGCGTGGCTCTGGAATATTTATGCAGTTATCTCAACATGACAGATTAACTTATGACTTTAACGGATCATTGTCATTGTGGTCTGTTCCTGTTTTTACGCTCACTGGCCTCTTTATTTGGCTATCTAATACAACCCAATAAAAAACAGGGCTAGAAGTTCTACTTATTTGAAACTGCAACATTTTTTGTTGACTTTGGCAAAAAAGATGATTAACTTAATGTTGCTTATTGAGTATTTAGTTGGTGGTAGTGCTGTGCTGGACTGCATTATTTTGTCCATCCCATTAACATACACGAAGAGTAAAGTACACGTGAAACAACCATGATAGATTAAAAAAAGGTCAGAAACTGAAAATGGAGAAGCAAAAAGTTCAATTTATGGCAAAGCCGTTGGGTCATTCCAGGCCTGGAGGACATTTGGGCTTCAAAATTTTTGAAAAATTAACCTTCTCTTTTGCAATTTTCTACTACATATTCATCATAATAGGTCATAAACTATGGAAGGCTTGATTAGCTCAGGTTACACATCAATGGAACCATTTTTATTCCATGTTTTATTTGTTGTTTGCTAACCCTACTCTAATCACAGTATCAGGGTTGCTAATCCGTGCTAATGTTAGCTTTTTTTTCTCAGCAGTAGAAGCTAGATATTTAGCTAGCTGTTACTGCTGACCAAGAGGACAAACTGACTGATGGAAAAAAGTAAAAACAATGAGTCTGATCCTGATGATATGAGGTAGAGTGAGACATTCAATCATGGCTGCCAATGTGATGAAAACATGAAAAATAGAAGGGAGGCCACAGCTTTGCTCTACACATTCTTTAGGAAATCTGTTTGATGATGTTAATTCCAGTGTTTCATGTGATTCACTGTGTTCTTCTACCACCTGAAAAAGGTTCTGCTAACAGGGTTGTTGTGGGACACATGCATAATAATTATCATTTGAAATATCCCTCTACTGCATGGCGTTGCCCTCAGGCAACAAACCACATTTTACAATCCCACACTGGCCCTTTAAAAGAATTCTTAATTTTTTTTTCAAATAATACTACCAGACACATCTCTGTCCAATGAAATGACCATTTGAAGTGGGTGTACCCTTTTGTTTGGGGGTGGAGCAGTCCTTTCAGGAAGTCAAGCCGCATGGGACACATGCTACAGATTGGTAAGATTAATTTCACTTTTCAACATGTTAAAATTGAATACCTTTATACCAAAAAAATATGTGCATGTGCATGCATGTACAGGGAAGCTTGTTTGATTGTTTAAATACTTATTTTGTTTTTATTTATATATTAAAACTGTGTTTTTTCATTTGGCAACATTGTGTAGCTAGCCCAATTTTATTCAGACAATGTAATGCATTTGCATGTGTATGTATGGAGATGTGTTTTTATGCATAAATGAACATCGTCAATATTTTTACTTTACAATCTAATGATATTTATACAGGACATGGATGTTAATACATTTTATGGAAGGAAGTGGGAGGATTTTGAGGTTCGGGCCATTCCCACAGACAGCGAGGACAGTGAACTTGACAGTGACAGTGAGGAAACGGACCAGGAGGAATGGATCCCTGAGTCAGGTTTGAGGGACACTTCATAGCTCAGGGGTCAGTTAGGGGTCATTTGGAAAAGTAACTGTGTGTGTGTGTGTGTGTGTGTGTGTGTGTGTGTGTGTGTGTGTGTGTGTGTGTGTGTGTGTGTGTGTGTGTGTGTGCGTGCATGTGTGCGTGTGTGCGTGCATGTGGGTGACTGTATATCTGTGTGTTTCTAATATGTGCTTCCTTTTTCTTCTGTTCAGGAGAAAACCAGCCTCAATACAGCGAGTCTGAGACAGAGGAAGAGCAAGGAGATGAACATGAAGAGGTGGCTGAAGTGCCTCACCTCCCGAGATGGAGAAAACTCCACAACACTAACTACCACCTCCTGGACATGATCATCAGCACCACCTGGCTGCTCTACCGAAGAGACTGTGAAGGCAGTGGTATGAGGAAGAAAGAGGTAATTAAGCTTTATACTTTCAAGTCATTTATTGCAGAGGGCCTCTGCAAAAGTGGGAAGAGCCTGGAGAAGAAGAGAGGTCGTCACAGCCTGTCCATTGCTGCCGCATATGAGGAGAAGATGAAGAGAGGACCCACAGCTCCCATTCCAGTCCCAGATGTCCGCCTGGATCAAACAGCTCACTGGCTCATTATGACCGGGGACAAGGGGAGATGCAGGGTGCCACGGTGCAATGGTACACCAAAAGCTATGTGCCGCAAATGTAATGTCCACCTCTGCTTTACCCCCGATCGCAACTGCTTCCTGAAGTTCCACACTGGATAAACAAGACAGATCCCTGAATCACTTGTGTGAGATCAGGGGTCAGTTGTGTGTTCGTGTGTGTGCGTTCATGTGTGTGCATGTGTATGAATGCAAGTGTAACTCCATGTGAGTGGATAAAGAACATGTGCTTCCTGATTATTCTGTTTAAGAAAGTGCCTAAGTACCTGAAATAGATTTATGATGGTGTTTTTATAATGAATTGCTTGTTTATTTGAATGTTTTATTTGTTGATCAAATAAAAACTTTGGATAACATTGTGTATTTTCCTTGTTCCAGGAATATAACTTACTTGAGAAAACCTTGGTATTTTCTTACCCTTGTCGCACATTGTTGCCTTGAAGCAACAAACCAATATCTGATTGAGGGGGGTTGGGGGGTCAAATTTTATTATTAATGTATGATCAGGGACCCCAAAGCTTCCCTAAAATAGAATGAGAAATTTCCCCCCCAAAAAAATTAAAAAGTCATGCAGTAGAGGGTTAAGTTGATGCAATAAAATGTTCCCACAATTACAAGAGACATCAATGAAAAAAATAATCCCAAAAAAGAAAAATGTTTGTTCATTTCTATTTATCTGCATTTTTCATCTGTCTGACATCAGGAAGATTTTTATAAGAAAACTTTCCTCCCAACAAGCTCAATGAGTCTCATTTTCCTTCACTGTTTACCAAAACTTCTTATGTGCTGACATCACTCCTGTGTATCTTCTTCACTGCAGACCATAGACCGTATGCTGCAGACACACTTTAGGTTCATTACTACCCCCTACTGGGCTGGAGTGTTCATCAGTGTTACTGGTGTGCCACAAATTAGGGAACTGAGAACGGTGCAATTAAATGTGCTGTAATTACTTCATCGAAATTAACGAGTTAAAGACCCAGCCCTAGTTAAAATATTCAAGTCTAAACCACTTAAACTGCATTTAAGTAAAGTAATTGGGTACATTTACTCAGATACTTTACACCAGTCCCTCTGATATGTCAGACATTTCTCTGATAGATGTATCACTTTTACTGATTTTACAAACAATGAGTCCCTGTGGAGCTGTGTGGTGTTTGGTTCTGGGATGTCCGATCCAGGGGTCAAAACAAAATCAGTCTTCAAGCAGCTGCTTTGTCAAATTGCAACAGAGAACATGTGAATAAATGTGAAGTCAGCTGGAAGAAGGTTGATGACAAGAGTGACTTCTACTCTTCATTCAGGCAGGTGACCAGAATTTATGTGACAGAGAACTTCTGTATTGGATGATTCCATCGTCTCCATGGTGCACCGAACAAAAACAATTCTGGCATTTTTTGATGCACCCAGGGAGCCTATATAAAGGCTGAAACCTTCTGAAATTTCCCTTTTTCACCTGCTCTTGGACTTGGATTGACCTGTTCAAAGATCAGCTGCAGAAAGAAAATACTTGGAAAGCAAAACTTTTGGAAAGCGAAGACTTGAAGAAGAAGACACTTTTGGAGACCTGAAGAGGACACTCTCAGACTCTGAAAGAGAAGACCTGAAGAGGACACTTTTGGAAACCGAAGACCTGAAGAGGAAACCTTCGGCCAAAGAAGTCCAGTTAAGAAGACGTTTATAAAAACGACTCTTGGTGGATCCTTGAATCACCTTTGGATCCCTGAAGACCTGGAGATGGACCTCAGACTGATGGACGTCGAGGGATACGTGGGAGTTGCCGTGGAGGTGCACCGCGACGCTACTGGTAAGATTATGAATAGATTATTAATAATGTAGCTTTTTATTGATGGAATTATGTTATTTATCTGTCTGAAATCCTTACAGCTGTGTCAGTGTAGAAACCAGTGTGACTTTCTAAATTGTAACTGTTGATAAAAACACAGATTTAGTGATTAACAGTTATTGGACGATTTTTAAAATGATTATTTGAAGCATAAAATGTAAACCTTCTCTCAGGAGAGGGTTAATCTAATTTATTAATCATTGGTGTAGTGATTTGGAAACTCTGTCATTTTGATTTAAAGGCATCAAATTGATCAAATTTTCCATGACTTTTTTTGAAAACTAAAACAAATGATGCCAACTGGGGCAGAAATGATAAAATGCCAGAAATGTGTTTTTGCTGTATCCATGGAGACGATGGAGTCTTCAGAATGCAGCAGGCCTCTCCTCTGTGTTGCTCTGAGTCGCTTTAAAAATCACATTTTCACTCTGCTCAACCTAAACTTTGTGTCTGACTGTTTATGGACCTTTAACGTGAACTATTATTTTATTCATCACACAGTTTGTATTTGTTGAATCTCATAAGAATGACAAAATGATTCTTTTACCACTTGAATGAGGCTGCAGGTGTACCACCGTCTCCATTCAGTCACTATGATTTAAACTAATAGATTTGGTGAATAAATTGTGCTAATCTGCTGGTTTCATATTTTTTTGCTCATGTTGTTTTATTTGTAAAGGATCTCTGTTGCTGCTCGGTTTATTCTGTCGGTTAAGAAAGAACACAGTGATTTACTTTGCTTTCTACTGCTGATGTGACTGATTATCTGATGCACACAGACTAATACAGGTGCAGTTAACATGCTGCTTATCTGAGTGAGGACACTTAAAACAGTCCAGGAGAAAGGACGCTGCTGTGTTTGAGGAGAAAAGTTCACTTAGTGGAAAACATTCAGTTTATTTAGGATTTCATAAATGTGTGATGATGACCTGAACCAGCGACAGTCACAATAATTAGTCATAAAATGTGACTTCATTGTTGCCTGTTGCCGTGTTTTGGTTGTAACATTAATGATCAGAGAGGTAAAGTGCCGTCTTTTGTTGTGTTGTGTTATATTGTGCTGTGTAGTATTAAATTATATTGTGTATATTTGTGTTATCCCGTGTTTTGTTGTGTTGCTCTGAGTTGTATTTTGCTGTGTTGTGCCATGTTGTGTTGTATTACGTTGTTTTGTGGTAAACTGTATGATGGTGGGTTGTGTGGGTCTCTGTTGTGTTTTGTTGTGTAATCCTGTGCAGTGTGATGGTTTCCTGTGTTGTGTTGCATTGTGTTGTACTACGTTGTTTTGTGTTGGACTGCACTGTGTTGTGTTGTGCTGCACTGTGCTGTGTGATGTTGTGTTGTTTTGAGTTCTGTTGTGCCCTGTTGCATTGTACTTTGTTATCTGTGCTGTGTTATTTGGAATTGTGTTGAACTTCGTACTGTCATATTGTACTATGTTGTGTTGGAGTGTGTTGTGCTGTCCTGCTTTGTGCTGCATTGTGGTGTGTCATGTTCAGCTGTGTTGTGTTGCATTGTGTTGTGTTGCATTACAGCACATCATTTACACATTTCTAATTACTAAATCACTATGAATGTGAACAAACTCGTCATCTGAATTGTCAAGATTTAAGTTTTTCCAAGTGACCAAAGTAGAGTAAATCATTGTTTTCATAAAGTCTCACATGAAAGAACAGACTGCAGAATTACTGATTTAGTGTTTGTGGCGTTGACACCGTTGTTGGATGTTTATAGTGAACTGTTATTAACTTTAGTTGTGACTGTAGATGATTTAGTCCTGATATCTAATGATGTTAGAAGTACTAACATGTGATGACCTTGTTTCCTCTCAGGGTCTGTGGACTACGCCGTGGAGCATCCCCCTGCCGTCGGATTCCCAGAGACCATCTGGATCTTTGATGACGACGACGCTCCCATCTTCTACGATG
This sequence comes from Acanthochromis polyacanthus, assembly GCF_021347895.1. Classification (NCBI taxonomy): domain Eukaryota; kingdom Metazoa; phylum Chordata; class Actinopteri; family Pomacentridae; genus Acanthochromis; species Acanthochromis polyacanthus. The sequence goes on along the minus strand of NC_067132.1, from coordinate 32,898,136 downwards.
TTCTGGCTCCATACGAGGAAGAAGAAGACCCAGAGGGAGAAGACCGAGAGGAAGAAGACCCAGAGGAAGAAGACTCTGAAGAGGAAGACCCCGAGACGGAAGACTCCGACGCCTGGTCCGACTGGAGCACCAGCGAAGACTCCGGCTACGACAGCCTGGACGAGGACGAAGAAGACCTGGAGGACGGCGAAGAAGAGGACGGCCGACCCCGCTCCCCCCTTGTCCAGCGTCTCCCCCCTCCTGCTGGTGCTCCGGTCATCGCTGCTCCCGCTGCTCCCCCAGAGGACCTTGCCGTCCACATCAGCTCCTTCCTCAAGAGGATCCGGGAGGAGTGCGATGTGGAGGCCCAGGTAAGTACGAAGAGGCAGCGGGTCAGCGAAGAGGACGACGCGCAGCCTGGACCATCCACTTCGTCCACAGACCACAGTGCGTCGGGTCCCTCCACATCAAGCCCGGGCTTCTCTGTGACGGGTGGAAGCTGGTTCAGGCCTTTTCGGAGTCCAGATGATAGCGACTCCGATTAGTCCTGAAACTGGTGGAAGCTCTGATCGGAGAAGTTCCAGCTGACAGGCAGCTCCCACTTCTTACTGCACGGATCAAAAAACATCAAGATCCCTGCAAATAACAGTAAAATCCTCCTTCACATGTCTTAGCGTCATCAGACAATGTGGGAGGTGGTAGGTATGAGCACCTGACAAATACAGGTGTGTTTCTTCTTCTCTCTATCAGAGGTAAGCAAAATTCCAACTGCACATTTTTCAATATTTAACTATTATCCAAGATACTAACTCTGTTTCTTTCTTCCTCCGAAAAAGGTAAGTTATTACTTCATCAGTTTCTCAGGATTTAATATCTCTTCATGATCATTTATAATTGAAGCATTTTACTGACTGTAGAACTTTATGTTTTGTTTCTTCATCCATCATCCAGGAGTTCCGTTCAGAGAACTCCTGGATGGTGGGCAGAGAGGACCGGACGGACCAGACCAGAAGGATGGACGACCAGGAACCCACTGGAGGGTTGGAGGAGCGTTTTCAGTCAGCTGACTAAGTGAGTCCTCACAAAGACGACAAAAGCACCAACAGGGACATGAAGTGGTGATGAGCTAAAGTAAACTTTCTGTATGTTGATGTGAACTGATAGAGCTTAGAACCGTTCCACACCTACTGTACATTTATTTATGGCTCCATGTCTGTTAAGAAGCACTGATAATTATAATTCAACAGTTCAGCAGCCAGGAACGAGTCAAAGTTTGATTTTTGGGTCCTGTTTTTCTGTTTGCCAGGTCAGCGCTCCAATTCAGACGCCCCTGCCTCCAACAGCAACGTCTCCAGCCGCTGAGGGGCGTCCTGACTCTGCCTGCACAGAACTAGTTTCCATCATGTGCTGGTTCTGTGCCGGTGGGTTTAGGAAGCTCCTCACAAAGCATCAAATGAAGACAGAGGAAGCTGCCACCTGTTTGTCTCTGAGCTCTGACAGCCAGACAGAGAAGATGTTTACTGCTTTGTTAATGTTTAATGTAAAACCTTTTGAATATCTTTGTTATGATCCAACGTAAGATGAGAACTTTGGAGATAAACATTGTCAAAAGTTAGATTTGCTAGTTTAACCCTCCTGTTGTCCTGCAGGTCAAAGTTGACCCGTTTTAAAGTTTGAAAATGTGGAAAAATATATATATTTTCACAGTGACACTTCTGATGTCCACATTTTCAACATTTTGGGAAATCTTTGAACATTTTTTGGTGGAAAAATGAAATGTTAAAAATGTTTCTTAAGACTATTCACAGCAAAATCAACCAAAATCCAGTTTTGGTTGATTTTTATGTGAATGTTCTTAAAGACAATATTAGAAGTGTTACTGATATATATGTCAATCACTTCAGATATTTTTCTGATTTTTTGGAAGATTTTTACTCATCATCCCACAAATGTGGGGATTTTAAAAAAAAAAAGTTTTAAAGGACACTTTAAGGAATAATGGAATTTCTCCTGAAGATTTTTGCAAATTTTCAGAAATTTGGGGAATTTTTTGCTGAATTTTGGATTTTTTTTCAGAGAAGGAAACAATATTTTTGGTGCCTGTAAATGAGGACAACAGGAGGGTTAATTAAAATGTAAAAGAAAAAAACTGACATCAATAACTACTTAGTTTAATATAAAAACTTTAAAACTGTTATTGTTTATTCTAACACAAGAACCTGTAAGATAAACATTGTAAAATGTAATATTTCCTTTGTTTATTGTTAAAATATATTTAAAACTGTTCATGTGTATTACAAATAAAATGTAAATGGCCTTTTAACATTTTGATGTTATTATAATTATTAGCACAACATCTAATCTTATTAAATAAACATTGTAAAAATATAAAACTGTTTATTGTAGCAAAGATTCACTTTAAAAACTTTTGGACTGTTTTAATATGATCTCATGTTTTAAGCATGACATTGAAATATTGTCAACCGTAAGATATAATTTATTGTAAACATTTTTTTAAAAATGTTGTACTGAAAGTACCTTTTAGTAACATTGTTTTTCACATCTTGCTGTATTAATGTGAATTTAATACTTCTTGAATAAATATACATAACAATTAAGATTTACTTTTGTGATGTTTTGTGAAAAGTGATTTTGAGGTATTTTCATTTTTGATGTTTAATAAATTTAACAAAAATCTGTGAAAGAAGTTTTACTCTTGTCATGTTGGGTTGTTGATGACAGACTGATGGAGGAAACTGTATTCATTCAGCACAAAAAAAAAAGATGTTTGAACGGTCTGGGACACGTTTCAAAGCGACTCCATATTTGTGTTGTTCATATTTATCACTATTTCACTACAACTCGACTGGTTTACTGTTAAGTCAGATGATCAGAGTGTTTTCTTCACTGATGGTGGATCAACGTGGAGCTTCTTTCAACACTGAACCAGACACAGGAGGAGTCCACATTTGTCTTCAACGATGAGCTGCACTGACATACCCTTACAAGGAAAAGCAGTTAGATTTGCTTTTAAATGACCTGACTTCAACACAGTTCAAAATTGTTCAGAATATGACATACTTTGTGTATAATTTAATGTCTTTCTAAACATTCTTGGAAGCAGTTCACATCTGGCATTCCATCAAATTATTTATTGAAACTTAAAAACCAACAACTTCAGTGAGATTTGAATTAGAGAAGACAAAAAATAAAAACAGAGACGTGTTCAGATCACACAGAACAACGCAATTTGCTGTATAAGGAGCTGCACTCTGAGCTCTTTCCACCACTGAAAGCTCCTGAAACAGGGATGTTAGCGTTATAACCGGACCCTGGATTTACAGAA
>NC_067132.1:32868170-32894711 GCF_021347895.1 Acanthochromis polyacanthus | reverse complement strand
CTCGTGTCGAAGCCCGAGCCCCTAATAGACAATTCCCGCTGGTGCGGAAATCGTGGGAGGGGCTCGGATGGGTGCATGTCCGGAGCGGCGTATTTATTCTAAACGCTGTGTGAAGCTGAGAGGTTTAACTGGCGTTTTCCGGTCTGTGGCAGGCTTTTATTTAAAATTGTGCTGTGCTTTTATTTTGAAAGGCAGAGACAGGAGGATCTCACCTGGTCAAAATTTGGATTGAAGTCACTCCTCAGGATGTGTGAAGCTGAGAGGTTTACTGTGATGACCCTGGGTCATTTTGTGCAGTGTTCATGTTGAGAAACTTGGTCTCCTCTCCTCCTCCTGTGTGTGTGTGTGCGTGTGAGTGGGTGTGGCTGTCCAGCAGAGTCAGTAGCTGTGACTAGTTCCTGGTGCTGAGGCTGATTGGGCTGCTGGGAGGATTGCTGCCACCTGAGAGTCTGCCTGGAGGCTACAAAAACCAGCTGCTGCAACCTGCTCACTCTCTCCTGATCCGGCCACCCTCGATGAAGCAGCCTGTTGTCAGCTCTGTGTGTTCATGTGATAGTTGGAGACTGATCCTGTGGTAGGGGCAGGAAGCCCAAAGACCTGTTAGTGACTAAGTTTGTTAATTGTTTATTCGGGAAACCCCAGTTTATAGTTTGCTTTATAAAATTAGAATTTTTATGTTACTGGGAGTTTTAAGTTACCTTTGTTTGTTTTGTTTAAAGAATAAACCTTTTGTGCACCTTTTGAGAATTTTTCCAGGCTGGCTTCATTGGGGGTGGCTGAGTCCAGAGCATTATCATGTTGCGTTCATGTTTCCCCTAGACTAGGGACGTAACATACCTGATGTTTTCCGGTCTGTCGCACCACTGCCAGGTGAAATGTATGCAGAGTGGGGGAAAATCGTTTCTTCTGGCCATTGAGGGATGATCTTCATTGGTATCCCTTTGAGGATGTGATGTCCCTCATTCGTCCTCCAGAGAATGTTACGTCACGTCATATGGCCATTGCAAGAGAGGTGTGGGATGCTCTGGCCAGCCACGGAATTTAAACCTGGACATCAGCTTTCTATGACATTGATCAGTTGTTCATGACTACTTTTGACATCCTCATTCATTTTTATAGATGTCTGCCTACAGTACTACTGTTTTTCATGTTTGACTATTGAATATTTGATCAGGTCCAGTTGTGGTCTTAGTGACATGATGTATCATTCCTACTCACTGATCCTTTATTGAAAATATGTTCATATCATACATTCCAGCTTGTTATAGTTACACCTATATGAAAGAGAAAGCCCCAAAACCTAATATTTGAAATATGCAAGAAATTGAATGATAGGCATTGCAGGTTAATACACAGCATAAGATGTTATGAAACAACATTCCTGTGGTCCTGAGTATTTGTCAAATTTATGTTATGATCTATAATAAGAAGTAATGGATCCATTCAACCCTGTTACTCTAATTTCAACCGTTACCAAATAATTTTTATCAAAATAATCTTAAATGATTTTCCCAAACTCATGAGGGTTTGACCTATTGTACTTTTAGTGGTTTGAATGATTTAATTTGAAATAGATTTGAGCAAATATTTGCAATTTAATTAAAAAAAACAAGCAAATACTGAAAAGTTGGGCATGCCAGAGTTCAAAAGTTGTTTAAATTAATCGAGGTCAAGTCTTAACTGAAATTAAATGATTATCCAATGTGCATGTGGCCTTCTTTACTTAATGGTAAAGGATTTATTAAACATTTTTGAAAAAAATATACTTTTTCAGGTTCCTGAGTATTCATAACAGGATTGTACTATGCATGGCGCACATCAAATAAAACATTTCATAAAAAGTGTAACTTTAATGCCTGAGCTGGCCGAATCACATTATTTGATGGCTTGCTATCTGGTTTTCTTAAATATATGACAGAAAAATATGAGATTTTTCAAAGGTTAGGATGCCTAAATTGTCCTCCAATTCTGGAATGACCCATATACATAGAGAGAAGGACCAATGTAACAATGCAATACAAAATACTGTACATGTAGTACTATTATAGCAACCAAAGAAGACACTTCAGACTTGAAATATTTTCATATACTATACATTTTTTATTTACAACATTCAGCCTTTTCTTTCAGCCTTCTGGAGGTCTTCTGTGTTGTCTGTGGGTGTTAAAAGATCAAAATTAACTGGGGAAATTGAAATGTGAAACAAGTGCAAATCTGTACTGCGGTTTTTACCTGAGGCATGTCCCGTCGTAGCAGGTCGTGGAAGCAGATGTGGAGCTGCAGCCGTTACCGGACCTATACAGGCCGTCGGCCGACACTGCACACTACACACCCCGCTCCCTGGACCACAGGAAGCCAAGTCCAAATTCTAAAAGGTGAACAATCAAGAGTGGCAAATTAAAATCAATTAGTTTGACATTTTTCAACAATTAAGTAAATTAATGTGCACGATTAGAACGAATATCTATTGAACACTTGTTCCTACCTGAGACATGCCTATGGGGAGGCTGTAGAAGACTTCCAAAAGGACTGGGCGTCCGAGAGGAGGGGACTTGTGGGAGGACGTCTGATCTCACCACTGCACCTCCTGGACCCCCTCAGGCCTGGAACTCAAAGAACAAATCAGAGCAAGAACAAAACACAGCAGAACAATGTGCCACATGAAAAACGTGTGACACAACTGTAAAATCGGACAGCACAACACGCTGATGTGTCACAAAGTGAGTGTGTGACAAAAATCAGTGTTGGCTGGTGAGGCTTTAGCCAGTCAAAATGCAATAGACCGGGCTGTGATAGCTATAATACGTTTGGAGAACACTGACTGAACACATTTCTCAGGTTGGGAAATGTAAATGTATCAATCACAGTGTTCTTGTCTGTGGTTAGACTCTGTGATCAATTGGTTGTAGCCTCTGGACAGAAGTGCATCTCTTATGCTTTTTTGCCTCTCGAAAGGAGGTCTTCGTGAAGTCACCACAAACAACAAGGGTGGTGATCCAACAGTTCCAATGTGTCCAAGAGAGCGTTGAGGTTGGCAGAAACTTTTGCAAACCAAATCTGGGGTCTATACACAGTTGCTATTAGCATTTGACTGGGACCTCAACCTTCACGACCAGACATCCAGATCTGTGACACGTCCCATGCAGCTCGGCGCCTCCGCCATCAGAGCGCTCCTGCAGTACACGGCAACTCCCACCCCCGGCTTTGACGCCATGTCCTGCACGTGTGTAACACCCTGTCTGCTGCGGTGAAACACAGTGTATCCCTCCAGATCAAAGGCACGAGGATACAGAGGACCCTGACAGATGTGTCTCGGTGAGACAAAGCACATCTGCCAACCTGAGTTCGTGATGCAACTTCAGTCCACCATGTGAGATGGAAGCCCCTGGGTGTATGATGGACGATTGTCACCTCTGCGTCTGGTCGCTCCGTTCACGGTATGAAGCGGTGCAACAGCGAGTAACACTCTGGAACTCGCGCTGCGCATGTCTTCCAAAGCTGTCGTAATGGCAGGGTCAGGCATAGATTTTTGTCTCATTCAAAATCGAGTGATGGTGAGACCCCTGAAGCGAAGTGGTGCGACTAGCGCCACATACGCCATGCCTGGCTGAAACATGCGTTTCAGGCTCACGACAGCCGACGTCACCGGTCATTCCCTGAACTTTGTGGGCTGTACACGCAAAGCCAGCTTGACGGGAACTGACGTCTCACGACTCCGCCCTTTGGACCGATTGCTCTCCCTCGGATCTCTCGACGTACACCAAGTCGTCCGAGGGGCCCAGAAGCTTTTTGCGGAGAGTCTGTCCTGCTGTGGTATTATCCAGTCTAAGTCCAAGAAAGCTCACGACTTTAGGGTCACGTCTGTCAGGCAGAATGGTGGAGATGGTCCCAAAGGTTCCATTGACAAGGGCCATCCTCCACGTTGAGATTCCTGATCAGCATAACTCTTGCTCCTTCAGCTGCCATTATGCTGTCAGGCAAATCTCTCTTGGTGCCTTTGATGTTTGGGCACAGGCACCTTCCTGCCGGTTAGCGACATCCTTCCTGTAGTCCTCGGCCGCTATTTTGACGTCCCCTTTAAGGCAGGGAGGCCACGGTGGCTGCGTTGTGACCATCTACCTGCTTGTTGGTGGCAAAGACGTGCAGCGTTCCTGGCGGGCAATCTTTGCCATCAGAGACGGCTCTCATGAGCAAGCCTCTGTCCGCAGCGCCACAGAGGATCTTGCTTGCGCTTGACACGCAGTCGATTGAGGAGTTCGGCGAACGCTCGGTCATCCTTCTGGCGCATGATCTCAGTGAGGTTGACCATGGTGAAGCGCTCTCTCCAGAGATCGAACTCTGTCTCCTCGTAGACACAGAGCGGCTTGGCCCTGCCCAGCGGCGGCAGCTGGTAAAAGTCGCCGACTGCAAGAACGGAAAATGCCGCCAAAAGGTCTTCGGTTTCCTTTGAGCTGCTGGAATCGCCAGTTGACGTAGGCAAACAGCTTCTTGGAAACCATGGAAATCTCATCGATGATGAGAATTTCCACCGAAGACAAAGTTGCTCTAAGTTCATCAAGTGCATTGCCCAGGCCCTGGTACGGCGGTTCCAGGGACCTGGGAAGCTTAAGGACAGAGTGCAACGTTTTGCCCGCGATGTTAAAGGCTGCCGTGCCCGTGAAGGCAGTCAGAAGGACAGTGGGCTGGGACATGTCAGCTGCGTCCCGGAATCTCGGGAGCTGCCGCAGAATCCTCGTTGCTTCCTCATGAATGCACTTGATGACGTGGGACTTACCGCAACCAGCTCCACCAGAGACCAAAGTAGCTGGAACGGTTCTGGATCTTGGCCCCACACACGCCGAAGGCACCACTGGCGCACAGCGTAGAAGACGCAACGCCTGGGTCTCGTTCAGACTCTGAAACATCTTGCGGACAAAGTCTGGACTTAACCGAGGCGCCTCGATTCGGGGAACGGGTTCACCGACATTCAGGTCTTCAAAGTCGGGCACGGCGTCTTCGTCCTGCTCGTCTGGGATCTTTTCACGGAGCTCAAGACACTCCTGCCGTTCCGCCTCAACCTCGGGTGCGAAGGTGTTCCAAGCGTTGAGGACCGGACCGAACTGGACGTTCTGGAGTGCCTTATCCATGCCTGCGCCTCGTCCCTCGAATCGCTTCCTGTTGTGCTCAACGATGTCCTTGACGTCGTGTCGGGATTTGTAAAACTCTTCGTACGAGGTGCGACCCCCGTCGTTGAGTTCGTCGTCAGATCGGTGGGGGAGGTACAGCTTTAGCAGTCGTCTGAAATGTTTCTCTGGCGCCTTGGTCTCAGAGAAGCGCGCATATCGAACGACTGCTGGTTTTCCGGCTGTCCTCTTGGCAATATGTCCTTTGTCACACAAAAGGGCAATGGCACTGGGGCCCTGTGCTTGCTCGCCGTAGACTACCCGATAGTCTGATGCAAACTCAGCCAGGCACATCCCCTGAAACTCGAGAGTCCTTGGTCTGAACAGGTACTTGTCAGGTACCCCCAACATCCAGACCTCTTCAGAGTCAGGTGCCATGTCCTTCAGGCGACTCATAGGAAGACTCATCTTCATGGCTTCCTCGTCCGTCGAGAGGAAAATCACAGACCGCGAGCACTTTTTTCAGGGGCAAGCTGCACGTGCGAGCCACTGCCTCCTGGGCGCTGACCTCTCGGTGCTTCGCATAGGCCTGCATGATGTTTCTCATTTCCTCACTTTGGTTGAAAGCAGACTCTCTGCTGGTCTTCACGACCGAGTTCAGGATCTCGGTCATCTCATGCTCCGGCTTGGTGATGTACGACATCATGTACATGGCACAGCAGTACTCGTCCAGGACGTACTGGATGTCCATGTTTGCGTTCCAAGCGCGGAGAAGGTCTGGGTTATACGCGTTAACCCAACACTCGTTTGGCTGCCGCTTCAGCATGACCACGCTCCCGCTTGTCAGATTTTCGGCGCACTTCAGAATAGGCGTCGTGTTCCAAGTCGCATCGACGGAGGAGATCTGACAAGCTCTCAAAGGAGGCCTTCGGATCCATGAGGAGCTCTCTCAGGTGCCGAAGCTTTTCCTTTGCTTCCCTTTGCTGCCGACGGATCTGCTCCCTCCGTTCCTTCATCACCTCTTCTTGGTCTTGACCATCTTCCATTTCCCACATCGGCAGCAAAGGGCCCCGTGATCCAGGGTGATATCAAACGGCAGCTTGGGGAAGCCATAACGACACACCACGTTTCCCTTTCGGCAAGAGCCGGTGTGGCTCCTGCTGTGTACCTGAACCTCCGAGACGATTTTGTGGAGCTCCGGGTCCTTCTCGGGTCAGGCATCTGGCAGGAAATGTGGCGGTCAATGAACCTGCATACGGTGTGGTCCAAGTCCTCGCCGTACACAGGGGCGTCTTTGACCCACACTAGCATGTGAATGTGTGGGCTTCCGCGGGCCTGAAATTCAACGCGGTAAAAATAATCCTCCACCTCGCCGATCGGCTGCGCTGGTGAGAGGAATCAACTTTGCCATAAGGGCATCCACGCGTTTTTCAAACATGCGCATAACGGTGACAGGGTTACTGCGCAAAATGTCACACTTGGCTTTCCAGTCCAGTTCGGAAAAGTCACCAAGTGTTTGTCCTTGCTGAGATCTGATGACCCCAATTATTTCAGGCCATCTCATCTCAGCTGCAGAAAAAGTCAAAAAGAACGTCGGTTTGCCGAGTTGCCTGAGCATAGCATGCAAATCTCTCAGGCTTTTATTCCAATATGCGGGTGTGCCTCTCAGAGGCTGCATAAATCGCATGGCCTCTTTGGCCTGAATTAATCTCTCCACCTCCTCTTTGTCCTGGAGCATGGAGTTTTTGATGGCACGCCCGTCTTTTGTGCGCATCTTTCCTTTGCGCATTTGTATCGACATACTTCCTCTCGCGAGGTTTGTCTCCGTTACAAACTGCGCAAAGAAAAGGTAAGTCTGGTCCTCGGCAAACCGCGTGTCTGCCCCGAAAAGCCTGGCGTTAAAGTATCTGCTGGGTGAAAGTTTGATGGGACGGTCTTCATCCAGCGTGTTCTCTCCCGTGGGAAACTGCACAGGGAACGCCATGGCTTCCAGTTTGGGGATTGCAAAAAATCCCACTGGTTTGTTGCCTTGGGCGGGGGCAACGCTGAAAATGCCATCTCCATAGGAAAGTATTTCCTGCGCAATGTCTGGTGGCTGCATGCAGGTGTCCAGAGCAAGTCCAGGTCTTAGCTCCTCCTGCTGTTCGATGGGTATGTCTGCAGCTAAATTGGTCTGGTAGCTGTCAGACACTTGTAGCAGCTCTTGGTCCAAGATGTCTTCTCCCCACTGGGCAGCATCCACGCTGTCGTGCTGAGAGTCTATGTCATCGGCAGACTCCTCCAAGAGGGTTTCTGTCGTGACATCATTGGACCGGTTTTCCAGCTCAGTGCTTGGTGATGGCATGTCAGTATTGCGTGTTTGGTCGTCTTCTGGCCGACTCGTTCCTGCGGCTGACACAAAATCGGCCAAGACTGGCTCAGTGTAGCTATCAGCCGCCTCCAGCAGCTCCTCGTCGAGCATGCTGTCTTCTCCCCACTGCGCATCATCCGTGCACTCATTGTCTGAGTCGTGGAGGAGATTTTGGAACGTGGCCTGTTCATCAATGGTCACATCGGAATACTCAGAGTGCTGCTCTCTGAGTTTTTCCAGGGCTACCAGCACATTCTTCATGTTGACAGTGTAGAAGTGCTGGTAACCTTTGAATCGAATGTGACGCTTTAATTTCACCTGCAGTAGCTGTGCTTCTGGGAGGGGACGTGGAAGACTGTTGACAACGCTTTCCACTTCCGATGGAACGCACACAACAGCTCCATGGACTGCTCGCTGCTGTCCTTTCGGTAATGCGATGATCTTCGCAAACGGGAGGATTTTTGCAATGAGCTGTCTCTCCAGCACGTTGAGTTGGGCCAACTCCAGGGGAATGGGTGCCAACTCTAAATTGTTTGCTACTGCATGTGTTGGCATCCTCCCACGGCTGAGGTGGCTGTCACAGTTGTGGCAGATCCACTCCTGCAGTCTCTCTGCTGGCACGGAGCAAGGGGAGGAGCACTCAGCGTCACAGACATGCACATACGTTCCAGTCAAGCAAGCCTGTGCCACGTCGATGTTGGTGGAGTATTTAACTCTCTTGCATGACTTGACTTGATTTGGAAACATAGTCCTGTGGCAGACGGTGCAGACGTATGTTGGTCCGTGGCTGATGGTCTCACGGAATGCTGCTATTGCCGCTGCCATCACTGAAGTGAGCACTGGTTGGCAAGAGGTTCCGAGCTGTCGGTATTTCCGCCTGATGCTCAGTGCTCTGCGCAACTTCTGACGCATGTCAGGATTGGCAGCCAACCTGCGTCTTCTGAGCAGGCTACAGCGTTGAATATGATGTAGCCTGAACTCTGGATCCTTCCTGTACCTGAGGACAACATACTTTTTCTGGCCTGTTCCGAAAGGCTGGATCCGTGTTGTACTTCTTGACAACATATTTTTTTTGCCTGTTCCGAAAGGCCAGATTCATGCTGTACCTCTTGACAAGATATTTTTTCTGCCTGTTCAGAATGTCTGGATCCGTGTTGTACCTCTTGACAGCATAATTTTTTTGCCTGCTCCGAAAAGCAGAATCTGTCATGTATTTGGTTTTTATTCGGTCTCGCATTTTGATATTGAACTTGGCATAGTATTTTTTAGAAGACAAAAGCCGTTGTTCACGGTTCTTTTGCACACACTTAATCTGTGCCTGAATTTTCTTCCTGCGAAATTCAGCACAGCTGGCATACCTGATTCTCTCACAAGTTTTTTTCCCAATTTTTTCTTGGACTTGTTCCTTTTTGTCACATGCTCTCCTCTTGGCTTTTCGTCTCCGATCTTTGTTGAATTTAGAGAGCCTTGTTTCTTGTGGGACAGCTGAGGAACCTTTAACGTCCTCAATTTTGACAGCCGTCCCACTTTCTGCCTGCAATGTGAGGAGAGCAGGTTCAGACACTTCATGTTGAACCTCGGATTCCGGAGATTGTTGAGGATGTGAGGCACTGGGGCTGTCAGTCTGAAAAGAAACCGGGACAAACTCGTAACTTGTGGAGTCTCCACGGTCTCTAAAGAGTGTGTGCAGGTGGTTAGCCAGGTCACTGAGTTCCGCAAAAGTCATGACGATCGCCTTTCCGGAATGAGAGGGTAATCCTCTTGAGTCTCTGGAGTGGGAATCAAACACTCCATACCTCCCGGACTGATCACGGAAAACAGCAATAACCTCGGGTGAAATGATGATTAAAGCCTGATTAACCTCTGCTGAAAGACACTCCAGCTGGGTGGCAAGCGGAAGCCACCACTGCCGTCTTCCAGGGCTCGAGACTTTAGTTTTCAAAAAGCCACACCTGATGTCACACATGTTGACATTATACAAATGTCTGTCTGTGAGGACTTGTTTTGGCATCTCCTCAACTGCCAGGTGATTGCTCTGGAAGGTCTTGTCGCGAATCAACTGCTGTTTGACTCCGACATACAGCGCGTCTCCCTGAGCCAGGACTCTGTCGAGTGTAGTCCTGGTGAACTGACAGCCCTCAGTGTGGTATGCCAGAAATGTCAACGCATTACAGCTACACTGATGGTTGCGGGAAAATACCTTGTACCTCTTATCATTCTGAGAATGACTGGCCCGGACTGACTCCACACGGCGACTCTCGCTCCTGGTTTTATCCTGAAATTATGACAAATTGTGATCAGTAATTATTATATTTTCATTATTTATTCAGACAGCTTAATTTTTTCCAGTTCGGCATTAGTACTAGCTTCTTCAGTTAAAGGATCATATGATTTAATGTTTCAGTAACAACTTTCATTGTTCCAACATTATGAACATCCTCTCACCAGTTTATGGAAATCTTGTATTATTTTAGCGTATTATTGCTTACTATTACCTTAGCTAGTTTAATATACATATTTGTATGTTCAATGCAATCATGCATAAGATGTATATGTGTATATGAAATGTGTGTGTATATATATATATATATATATATATAGTGTGTGTGTGTACATAGATATATAGGTGTCTTGTGTTTTGTTGTATTATTTGTAGAATTTCCCTCTGGGATTTTTTTTCAGGGCATTGTAACATATTTTCTTTTTTTCTTGAAATTGCATTTGAACAGATCATAATGACTTACATTTTTTCCGAGACCATGAACACATAATAACCCTATGTCACCTAATTTAATTAACTGGGTAGCTCCTATTCTGTAGACATCAACATGACATTACTATTTTAATGTAATGGGACTTGCTCCAATGTTTGTGAGGAGGCTTAAGGAGGGTGCTTTGAGCAGACAACTTATGACTGCAGCATCAGAGTTGTTTCATCTAACAGACAGTTGACGGTCATGGGATCAACATTACTGTACAGACTGAAGGCTACTGAAGACTGCCTGGACCACATACTTTTCCTGTTTGTGTGAAATGCAATTACATAGCAAAGTCAGTATTCCATTGACTTTTTTCCACCATGCCAATGGCAAGTGATGTAAATATTTTATTCACCAAAACCTTTTCTACACGAATTTTGCCAGTGGCTAGTGCTCATGTAAAACCCTGATTAGAAGCAAGAGTTACTTTGTGAAAGCAAAGGCACACAACACAGCATTACAGGTAGCTTATTGTATTGTAACCAGCAAAATAACAGTTCTCTCAATTGCCAAAAAATATTTTTAACTGTAGTAAAAACAAAAAAAAAACAATCATGACTTGACAAAAAAAATACTTGTGTATCGTCTAACAGGTCTATCATAGAGGAATAAACTTACATTGTCTGTTGGTGCATCAGCTGAGGTGGATGCAGCTGTCATGAACCAGGGCCACTTGGTTTGTGATGGAGTTAGTGTTCGGGTCATCTGATAAATGACAATAACAGTGACACTTAAAAATAAAGCGACACAATAGCTAGATAGTTGGCTAACGACTAAATAGCATCAGTTGTCTAAAACCTAGCTATCTAACTATCCAAAAGCTATCTATCTAGCTCACGACTAGCTAACCTTTGAATAAGCTAGATTGCTAGCTGCCAGCTAGCTAGTAGTTTCAATTTTCCTAATGCTAGCGATTCATTAGAACTGTGATTATACAGTAAATGTGCCAGAAAAAAACAGGAACAACAAAAATGGCCACAAATGGAGATGCCTGCTTTGTAATGTTCTTGTAATTGATTATAGAGAGGTAAATATACCTTCTCAGGAGAAGGAGGCTTGCAGCCCGCATCATCAGCTGTCCAGGCCTGTCCATTCGGTGAGGGGGTCATCATCTTGGCCATCTAAACACAGAACAACAAAACTTCAGTGAAATGACGATGATTTTCAGTCAGATGATACATATTGATGAGAAGAGGACTAATCCTTACCTTTGCAATGGGAGAACAAACAGGGGTTTCTGTCTTGCCCCAACTGCAGGACAATCTGGCCGGGGGTGAGTCAAACAGCTGATGACAGATGAGAAAAAAAACATAGCAAGTGTCAGTGTGGACAATGTAGATGCCTGTGGAATGGAGTCAGCAGCAACCAAATGAGATACCAATTAAATGGAGTTGAACAGCTATCCAACAATTTACAACTACATTTCTGTGTAGCTGATTCAAGTCTGTTATTATTTGTGGCTGTTGTTATGAACGAGTTTTACTGAATTGCAGATGACACTTAAAAAAAAAAAAAAAAAAACATCTGCAGAATGAACTGTCAGGAATTACACGTTTGAGCATTCATACAATCCTTCCGCGGGAGATAAAATTTTAATCAATCAACTTACCTTCTTTGGCTTAGGGGAAGCCTTGAAATCCGCCAGGCAAGACTTATGGGAGGGAGACACTTTCTCCGTGGCACTGAAATCTGCCAGGCAAGACATATGGGAGGGAGACACTTTCTCCATCGCACTTAGGGCTGTGCTGCTGAACCAGACGGGGTTCAGTGGAAGGAAGCTCTCCTCCACCTGTAAAACACAAAGCAGACACGACTAATTACAGTTTGTCCTGTCAAAAAAACAACCAATAGCATCTGAAAGAAATATCTGAAGAATCACAAACCTGCTGTTGAGCCATCCTGGGCTTTGGTGAACCTCTGGACCGGGGAGGTTCCCGAGGATGGCTCGTCTGCAATCACAGAAAGCGTCACAGTGCATTATAACTAATGTTTTTTACCACAGTACACATATTATTTCCATTATTATCACAATACATGATGTCACAGTTGTCTAAAAAAAAGTCTAAAAAACATAAAGCAATTTATCAATTACCTTGCCACCCTGACCAATTTTCCTCCGTTCACGGGGTTTCGGGCTGGGTGGAGCAGGGGATCTCTCTCTCACTGTAGCTTTCCGAACTGGAGGCTGAGGAGAGATCCGGGGCGAAGGAGGTGGTGTCAGCAGTTGCTCGCTGGCAGCGGACCAGAACAACTGGACGAGGATCCCCATCCCCTCACGATCACTCAGATGGACCTGCATAAATAAGAAATTAAAAAAAAACACACATACAAATAGTTTTAATGTCAGTGAACATCTGCCGTGAGCCAAACTTGTCCAATCAACAACTGTTTTTCACAACATACGACACTTACACCATCCTTGCTCCACAGCACCAAATCAATCAGGGGGAAGTGCTCTGCAGCGTTGAAGAACTTTACACCTTGAAAAACAATGGGAAAAAAAAGTCATCATTGTACCAAAATATCCATTGATACTTGAGAATTGTTAAAATGTAGGTCACGTCTTTCTCGTTTGTTCATTCAGCGAATGGAATGGATGAAAACAATCTCTTTCCTCTTACCCATACGAGCAGCCACACGTCTGTATTCCTGACGAAGGAGGTCCTGGTGTTGGACGTCAACGACCAGGCGGGGAGGAAAGTCGACCACAAAAACCTTGGACCAGCGGTTGCCACAAGTGGTGAGGAGATTGGCAAAATCAACACCGGCCTTCTCAACAGTGGTGCTGGTCAGGTTGTTGCCAGGGGCCATGACGCAGACGGCATCAGGTGCACGAGGAACTGCAGCGTGCAGAACCTCAGTGCGAATTTCCGCAGCAGAGGCCCCCGGGATCGACAGGAAGCCAAAGCTCAGCCGAGACTCTGGCATCTGAATAAAGCCATCTACAAGAGCACGTAGATGGGAGTCCCCGACAAGAAGAATGAACTGCAAAAGAAATACCACAGTTTTAGTATGAAAGTCAAAAGAACTTTTTAAGAAAACAAACAGCAACAATTAATAATTATACCTTCTTTCCAGGGCGCTCAGGAGGAATGACCAACTTGTGGTTGCGCCCAGTAAAGGGTGAAGTTGGCCATTTCAAAGCTTTGTGGCGGTAACCGGTGCCACGGCCTGTTCACAAGAAGACAGAGCAAAAGAGGATTTAAAACGGATTTCAAACAAAGAGAGCTCATATAACAATCACCATTTTCTATTATTGTATGAGAACAGCAGAATCTGTGTTCAACGGGTAATTATTGGTGGTACACTAAATATGATTTGTGAAGATATTTCATGATAAAAACAGCTGAGTACTTACGTGCAATAAAGTTTGCACGCGCCTGCCGCTCTTCCCAGAACCGTCCGGCTGGCAGGGTGGAACCAACCTTCTGTGAGCAAATAATACACTTATTTAATTCAACATCGTGCAGATGCCATGAATGTGTCCAACTTAGCACATTCTGTATTGCACAAGTGAGCATGTCAGTTCGGGTGTAAACATACCTTGTACTGGGGAGAGCGTGAGCAGTGGGGTGCGTCGACAGGAGGGGTGGACATCTCAGACGCGTCCGGCTTCCTCCAGCGCTGCTTCTGGGCCTGGGAGCGTCTCCCCTTCCGAGGCATCCTGGAAGACAGCACAAGAGCACAACAGAGACAGACAAACACAGGGAGAGAGAGAGAGACAGCGAGAGAGAGAACAAGGCACACAAAACGGATGGATGGATGGATGGATGGATGAATGAAAGGATACGAGGTGATGCAGTGGTGGTTGACCAAAGGATGTCCAAGGGCAATCCAGAGGCTCTCCAAAAGGCTGTCCAAAGGCTGGTGAAAAAAAAAACAACAGTTATCTAAAAGCACTGCTATGAAACAGTAAGCACCAATATGAGCAGCAAAACATGCATGTACAAGACACATCTAATGTCCTCACTATGTATTTTTTCCCCATCAGAGGGAAAAATCTACTTACACTGCTGACTACAACTAACTCAAAACATAAAAGGGCTAAAGACCAGACAATGGATACTAAATTAAAGCACTACTGCATGTTTTCTCAGAAAGAAGAAGAATCTCAACATGTCTGCAGCAAAAGTAGCTGAACTGGTCTTTAACACAGCACAGAGAATTAATATGACACTGTAATTAATGGTATGTTAACATTTCCTCATGCAACATGTCTTAAATAAACGATATTATACTCATCATGATGTCCTAATTGACTGATAGAACTGATTGTAAGATAATGGAACAAAGCACTGGCACCTTAATTAATTTTAACATCAAAATTGCTAGAAAATGTAGACAATGTTACATTTAACCACACTACTTTTTAAGCAAACACTACAAGATACAAGAGATATTTCATCTGTCAGTGCAATATTTTACAGAGACAAATGTTCACCACAGTATAAACTAAGGCTTCAACATAGTGAAGAAATGATAAATCCTTTGTGTATTTTCTGTGTTTTAAAAAGCTGAAAAGGCAGAAATAGTCCCACATCAGCAGATGCATGTACTGCTGCTGCTACTATAACTGCCTGTATACAATTATTCAGCTGGAGTGGCAGTACTTTAAAACAGATTTAATGGTGATATTCTGGAAACCAAAGCTTCAAACAAAGGCCGCTGGATCATTGTAGTTTTGAAGGTGGATGATTTGATGTCTATCATTTGTAATGTTTATGGACCAAACAGAGCATCACAAGCAAAGGACATGTTTACTGAACTCTCTTCAGCTTTGGACGCTTTAAAGGAAAAATACAAAGATTCTACTATTATCATAGGAGGAGACTTTAATGATGCTCCAGATGATTACATGGACAGACATCCTCCAAGATCTGCATCATTACTGGGCTTTAAACCCACCTCATTTATAAGTGATCATCTTTTGTTAACAGATGTGTGGACATTTATGAACCCCAATGTCACAGACTGAACGTGGTCTAACACCAGCAGAGGTTTACAGTCCAGAACTGACCTTTGGTTCATCTCATCACAGAGTTTACAGTTTGTTTTAGATATTTCTCATACTCATACTCCACTGTCTGATCATAAATGAATAAGTTTAAGATTAACAGGATTAAAAGAGAATTCTAACATAAGAGGCTATTGGAAATTAAACAATAATATATTAGACAATCAAAAATTTAAAGAAGGGGTACAATTACTTGCTAAGGATATATTTGGTAAAAGAGAAATGAATCCAATTCAAAAATGGGAATATTTTAAACTTAAAATTAGAGAAATTGCAATTAAACGTAGTAAAGAAATAAAAAAAACTAAAAGACGAAAAAAAGAATTTTCTAATAAACCAGCTACAGTTATTAAGTTCCAAACATGATCTATCTGAAGAAGACCTCAGCACACTAAAAAACCTCAGAGAAGAGCTTGACAGAATGTACGTGAACTTAGCGAAAGGCGCTTTCATCAGATCTAGAGCTAAGTGGTTAGAAGAAGGTGAGAAAAACTCAAGTTACTTTTTTGCATTACAGAAAAGAAACAGAAAAAGAAATATTACATCTCTTAATATAAATGAGCTGGTATGCTCGGATCCTAATATCTATGGAGTAACAGGAGTGCCAAATCAAAATATAAATAAATAAATGTGGAAATATAAAGAGAAATAAATAAATAAATGTGGAAATATAAAGAGAAATAAATAAATAAATAAATGTGGAAATATAGAGAGAACTAAATAAATAAAAAGAAAAATTTTGTCTTTGCTTTTACCTTTTCTGTCTTTTTATTTATATCTTTATATTTCGACATTTATTTATTTCTCTTTAGATTTCCACATTTATTTATTTATTTATTTATATTTTGATTTGGCACTCCTGTGACTCCATAAATATCATCTCCAATTATATTACCTTGTTTTATAACAGCCTGTATACATCTGAATTTAATCAAACAAAATGTGATGAATTTATGAAGCACATACAAAATTTTGCACCCTTGATTTCATTTAAAGAGACATGTGAAGCTGACATTCTGGGTTCAGAAATCACTGATGCTGTACATTCAATGAGATTGAGAAAATCACCTGGAAGTGATGGCCTCAGTCGAATTTTACCTTTGCTTCTGGGATTTGATTAAGGAACATCTTTTACTGATGTATAACGAATGCATTAGCAGACAAGAAATGACAACAACCATGAAGCAAGGTCTGATAACCTTGATTCCTAAGCCAGGTAAAGATCCCTTAATGACAGAAAACTGGAGACCTGTTTAACTTTTAAATATTGATTATAAAATCTGAGCAAAAGTCTATGCTAAATGACTGAAAAATAATTTAGGAGAGATAAGTGAAAATCAAAATGGCTTCATGGCAAGGAGTCACATTAGTTCTAATATCAGATTAATATTAGATCTAATTGATTACTCAGATTATATAAACTCAAAAGCACTGAAGGCTTTCCTAGATTTCTACAAGGCATTTGATTCAATTGAACACTCTTTCATTGTACAGACCCTAAAAATTCTTGGCTTTGGTGATAAATTAATTAATAGTATCACTATGTTTTATAATGACATAAATAGCTCGGTGATTTTATATCCCAGAATGTCTAGGAGGTTTTCTGTCTCAAGAGGTGTACGCCAAGGATGTCCCATTTCCTGTTTTTTGGTTTTGGTTGTGGCTGAACTCCTATTCTTAAATATTTCCTGCAACCGAAATATTCAAGGTTTAGTCATTTTCAATCGTGAGATAAAGATTTCACAGCTAGCTAATGACACAGTTTTATTCCTCAAAGATAAATCACAGATACAAATTGCACTACAAGTAACTGGTGAATTTTCTGAAGCCTCAGGGAGTACAACATGGCTCACAAAAACTCATTTTTTCCTGTTCTCTTCCTGTTCCTGTATACAGTTGTGCCATTAATTCTGAATTTACAGACTTTGTCATTTATTTTTGGGCCGAGTTAATAAGTTATTCATTCATTTAGTCCTGGGTTTAGTCCATGATACCCTGCTCCTGTGAGGTCCAGTCAGACCTGGTTTGGTCCTGATTTTAGTCCATGTAACCCTGCTCCTGTGGGACACAGTTTAGTGTCTGATTGTAATTCTGTTCAGTGAATAGATAATTTAAGTTATAAAAATATTTTGTTTTTGCTTAAGCACTTTTCATTCTTTAGTTGGCTGATGTGGTCAACTTGAAGCTGTTGAGTGCATTAGAATCCTATAAAGACAAATGTTACAAAGTGGTTGATGGGAGTTATTTCAATTATGCAGATATTTATGGAAAATACTGAAATGTGTTGTGCACATCCAGCCAGAGAACCTTCATCCATATTTTACATGAAGAAACATTTTCAATATTGCCTGTTGTTGCTCTGTTTTTTTCAGTTTTTTAAATCTCAATGTTTTTTTTTAATTATCCCTTAATGTTGTCTCTATAATAAGATTTTAACAAAATGCTATTAAAATACACCAGAATGCAGGAAATAGGATCAATAATTTTCAAAATGTTCTGGGGGAGGGCCCCCAGACCCCCCATCAGCATCTCACATAAACCAAATCGCACTCTGAGGTCTGATCACAAGTTGGCAGCCCTGAATTATTGTGTTGTGAGCAAAAGTCATGGCCACTGTGGCCTAAAACACTTACATGGTAAAGTATCTCTGCTATACCACTGCTATAAAAACAGTTATCACCAATATGAGCAGAAAAACATGTATACACAACACATCGAATGTCCTCGCTATGTATTTTTTTAGCAGAGAAAAAAAATCTACTGTCACTGCTAACTCAGAAAGTGAAACAACGATTTTAAAACACAACAAGGGTAAAGATCAGACAATGTCTACTGAATGGAAGCACTGAAACATTTAATCATGCAACATGCCTTAAATAAACGATATTATACTCATCATGATGTCCTAAATGACTTATAGAACTGATTCTAACATGATGGAACAAAGCACTGGCACCTTAATTAATTTAAACATCAAAATTCCTGTGAAAGTGCACACAGCACCATTTTGCAAGACTAAAACAGTTATAGCAAAGCTCCTGTTTAACCACACTATTTTACAGAAAACACAATGAGGAAGAAGAGATATCACAGCACCATTTTACTAAGACAACCGTTCTACATAGATGCAAATTAAAACATCCCAAAGCACATATAGCAACTTGAACATGACCAAAGCAAATACTACTACATCTTCTTTAATCATCATTTCTACACATCAGTGTCAAGTTTACGTTTTTCTGCTCTGACCGTCAGCATCCCTATTCATTTAGAGCACAAAACTGAACTGTGCAACTCAAGTTTACCGTCAAAAAAAGCTAGAAGAAGTTGAGGGAGAAAGGCGCTTCACACTCCCTCACCAAGAGACTGGAAAAATGCATAAACTCTCCAGTTTAACCACGCTATTTTCCAAACAAACATTATGAGGCAGAAAAGGCTATTTTCTGCGTTGCAGCAACATTTTCCAAAGACAAAGCTATCTCGCTATCCAAAAGCTATCTATCTAGCTAACGGCTAGCTAGCCTTTGAATAAGCTAATGATAGCAACTTGAACATGACCAATGCAGACATTGAAATATACCAAAAATATTGTCGTTTGTTTTTCCACTTCAGCATTCAGTATGTATTTCTACTGTTACACTTAGCATTTAGATTCAGTTGGAGCATAACATTTAATAGGATATAGTGCAGAATCAGCCTATGCTAAAGCTAGCAGCAGGGAGGAGAAAAAGTACGCAGCCTTACCTCTGAATGGAACCGAAGAAAGGGCGTTGGCGGCCAGCGGCCAGCGGCTTTATTTGAAAGAAGTGCCAATGAACGTGCACCGGGGCCTGGATGCCACCGCTGATTGGTGTTGCTAGGCTGTTGCCGGGCGCCCGTTGGGAGAGGCGTTTTTTCCAGAAGGTTCTGTCTGCAGTGTGTGTGTGTCAGTAGATAGCCGTACTTCCGGTTTTTGTCGTTGGAGGTTTGAAATGCATAATGGGAAACGTAGTAGTATACTACAGTGTGAACGGTTGGCATTCTAATCATACTTATAGTACATAGTATACAGTATATACTCATTGAGCATGTAGTATGTAGTACGTTAGTATGCCTTTTTTCTTCTTCTTACCTTTCATGCTGCTGGAACTGTGAATTTCTCTTTGGAGATTAATAAAGTATCTATCTATCTATCTATCTATCTATCTATCTATCTCTATTAATAATATGAATAATATGTTCAAAATTAATTGGCTATGTCGCCTCATAAGAGAAAATGTTAAAATGTGGAATGCAATACCAAATTATGTATTCAAAAAAAATAGGAGGAATTCATGTTTTACTTAAATGTAATTATAAAATTGACAAAAATACCAATTCAATTATCAAACTTCCATAAACAGGCGTTGCTCTCCTGTGGGCTGATCTAACACATTTAACTTCACCTTTTGTTTTCAGACTTACTTTACTATTATTTTAATTAAGTGTATTTTTATTTATTAATGTTATTATTTTGATACATTTTATTTACGTTACCATTTTTTGTTGTTTTATTTTATTATTAATTTAATTACATTTTTAAAAATATTTAATTAATATTTAGCATTGATATTTTTTGCTTTAATTTTAGTCTTTACATTGTTCATTTTATTTTTTGTGATTTAATATTTGACTTTTGGATTTTGTAATTTTACTATTTTTTATTTTATTGTGAATATTTTATTGTAGTTATTTTTTAATTATAAAAGTAATTATTTTATTTTGCACGATTGTGTTTTTTAACTGTTTCTTACTTTCATTTTGTGTATTGTTGTGATTTTTATAAAACTTATTGTATTTTCAGCTTTATTTTATTTCATTTCTGTTATATGCATTTTGGATTTGTTTTATCATTATAGTATATTTTATTTATTTATGTATTTTGTTATTGTATTTATGATGGAAATTAATCGTACATCGGCATTGCAGATCAGAGACCAAGGGCTATCTAGAAATAATATCAGAACTAACTGAGATCTGGACTTTAATAAAAAAAAAACCCCACAGTTGAACAGAGACAGAGATGCATATTATAACAGATGATATTTGAAGACATATTAAGTGTTTTCTTTTTTCAAATTTCACTTATTGTCACCATGAACTTGTGAAACTCTTGCTGCTTGCATTAGCAGCATCCTTTACAAACTGACAAAAAATGAACATTTAGAAGACCACCGATTATATCAATAAACATTTAGTGTAGTTTTGATATGTTTATCTTGGAATGCTCCATCTATTTAGAATCATGACTGGGAAGATAATGAGGTGCTGAAGGTTGGTGAAAATCCACCCAAGATCTATTGAACAAACATTTTGTACAATTATTTGTGAAAAATGAATTTTGAAATTACAGGAGGAAGTGAAAGAGGCACAGTGGGTGTGCAAGCTTCACTGTGCTGATCTTATTGACTGCATGAAGGGAAGATCTCACCTGGTCAAAATTTATAACGACCCTGATCATTTGAATAAGGTGTGTTGGAAGAGGGAAACATCAAAAACATGCAGGATAGTGGCCCTCCAGGAACTGAGTTTGACACCCCTGCTCTAAAGGCTG
Organism: Acanthochromis polyacanthus; assembly: GCF_021347895.1. Classification (NCBI taxonomy): domain Eukaryota; kingdom Metazoa; phylum Chordata; class Actinopteri; family Pomacentridae; genus Acanthochromis; species Acanthochromis polyacanthus. The sequence continues at coordinate 32,873,914 of NC_067132.1, read as the reverse complement.
TGTGAAGCTGAGAGGTTTAACTGGCAAATTGTGCTGTGCTTTTATTTTGAAAGGCAGAGACAGGAAGATCTCACCTGGTCAAAATTTGGATTGGAGTTACTGTAAAGGCTGTGTGAAGCTGAGAGGTTTAACTGGCGTTTCCAGTCTGTCACAGGCTTTTATTTAGAAATTGTGCTGTGCTTTTATTTTGAAAGGCAAAGACCGGAAGATCTCACCAGGTCAAAATTTGGATTGGTGTTACCTCTAAAGCAGGGGTGTCAAACTCAGTTCCTGGAGGTCAACTATCTTCTATGTTTTAGATGTTTCAATCTTACAACACACCTGATTCAAATAATCAGCTCATCATCACGCTCACCAGAAGCCTGATAACGAGCCTGATCATTTGAATCAGGTGTGTTGGAACTGAGTTTGACACCCCTGCTCTAAAGGCTGTGTGAAGCTGAGAGGTTGAACTGATTTTCAGGCTGAAATGCAGCTCCTGTGGAGGTATTGGGTGTGAAGGTGGGTGTGGCACACCAATGAGTCTGTGTGTGTGCGTGGGACCATGCCTGCGTGTGTGTAAGGGCGGTTGCTATGGGCCCCATAGCAACGGTGCCTGCCACAGACAGCAAAAAAGTGCTTCTCAGCAGCAGCGCGCAACGTCTCGTTCTGGCGCTAATTGTGGGCTAACCGTGAATGCTAGCTGAAAACCGAAATGACCGTGAGTGAGAGGAGGGCTGTGGCTGTCCATAAATGTAATTATTTTCCAAATATTCTGAGAAATGACCGAGTTACAGTGATTTAAAAAACACTGTCCCTCCATGACGCAGATGATCCAGTTTACATTGGTTCTTATGGAGAGAACGGTGCGACTTTGGTCTAAACTGCTGCCTGCCATTTCACTTCAGAAAGAGCTAGGTCTTCAAACTTGGATTCATTTGAATCCCTGGAAAATTGTCTACAATCTGACCAAATTTCATTCCCCTAACGTTTATCGTTTGGTCTTGAGGGCGATGCGATCGTGAAATTTTCAGGCGGATTTTTCACCTCTCCTCCACTCTACCAACTGACATGCCGCACTCTAACCAGAGCAGATTTTGAGAATTTTCACTTTTTTGAGGACTCACTGATCAAAAACTGTAAATCTCAGCCAGACATAAAATACATTCCTGCGAAGACAAGAAAAATCCCTGCGTTTTGATGGTTAAATGAAGTTTCTAGGTGAACGTATGACGAAGCAGTGGCGTTTGGAAAAAAGTGGATTTTTTGAGCCGATTTTTTTCACTCCCCATTCATTTCCTATGGGAATTTTTTTGCAGTTTTTTGCGAATAATTCTGCGAAAAAATGACGAATGTCTTAGAAAAGTCATAGCACACTATTCCCGAAGAAGCCGCACGTTTTGATATATAATTTGCTTTGGTTTTCTCAAAGCCCTAGGACGAGTTAGCGACCGAAAATTGGCGGAAACGTGAAAAAAAGATAATAATAAACGCTTTTTTCACAGGAGAACAATAGTGGCTCGTGGCTTCGCCACGAGCCACTCTCCTCCCATTGCTTTGCAATGGAGAGGAGAGTGGCTCGTGTCGAAGCCCGAGCCCCTAACTAGACAATTCCCGCTCGCGGAAATCGTGGGAGGGGCTCGGGATGTGTGCATGTCTGGAAAGGCGTATTTATTCTAAAGGCTGTGTGAAGCTGAGAGGTTTAACTGGCGTTTTCCAGTCTGTCGCAAGCTTTTATTTTGAAATTGTGCTGTGCTTTTACTTTGAAAGGCAAAGACAGGAAGATCTCACCTGGTCAAAATTTAGATTGGAGTAAAGGCTGTGTGAATCTGAGAGGTTTAACTGGCGTTTTCCGGTCTGTCGCAGGCTTTTATTTTGAAATTGTGCTGTGCTCTTATTTTGAAAGGCAGTGACAGGAAGATCACACCTGGTCAAAATTTGGATTGGAGTTACTGTAAAGGCTGTGTGAAGCTGAGAGGTTTAACTGGCGTTTTCCAGTCTGTCATAGGCTTTTATTTTGAAATTGTGCTGTGCTTTTATTTTGAAAGGCAGAGACGGGAAGATATCACCTGGTCAAAATTTGGATTGGAGTTACTCTAAAGCAGGGGTGTCAAACTCAGTTCCTTGAGGTCCACTATCCTCTATGTTCCAGATGTTTCCCTCTTCCAACACACCTGATTCAAATGATCAGCTCATCATCAAGCACAGCAGAAGCCTGATAACGAGCCTGATCATTTGAATCAGGTGTGTTGGAACTGAGTTTGACACCCCTGCAACAATGGCTGTGTGAAGCTGAGAGGTTGAACTGATTTTCAGGCTGAAATGCAGCTCCTGTGGAGTTATTGGGCGTGAACGTGGGTGTGGCACACCAATGAGTCTGTGTGTGTGCGTGCGGACATGCCTGCACGTGTGTAAGGGCGGTTGCTATGGGCCCCCATAGCAACGGTGCCTGCCACAGACAGCAAAAAAGTGCGTCTCAGCAGCAGCGCGCAACGTCTCGTTCTGGCGCTAATTGTGGGCAAACCGTGAATGGTAGCTGAAAACCGAAATGACCGTGAGCGAGAGGAAGGCCGTGGCTTTCCATAAATGTAATTATTTTCCAAATATTCTGAGAAATGACCGAGTTACAGCGATTTAAAAAACACTGTCCCTCCTTGAGCCAGAGGATTCAGTTTACATTGGTTCCTATGGAGAGAACGGTGCGACTTTGGTCTAAACTGCTGCCTGCCATTTCACTTCAGAAAGAGCTAGGTCTTCAAACTTGGATTCATTTGAATCCCAGGAAAATTGTTTACAATCTGACAAAATTTCATTCCCCTAACATTTATGGTTTGGTCGTGAGGGCGATTCGTTCGTGAAATTTTCAGGCGGATTTTTCTCCTCTCCTCCACTCTACCAACTGACATGCCGCACTCTAACCAGAGCAGATTTTGAGAATTTTCACTTTTTTGAGGACTCACTGATGAAAAACTGTAAATGTCAGCCTGACATAAAATACATTCCTGCGGAGACGAGAAAAATCCCTGCGTTTTGATGGTTAAATGAAGTTTCTAGGTGAACGTATGGCGAAGGAGTGGCGTTTGGAAAAAAGTGGATTTTTCAGCCGATTTTTTTCACTCCCCATTCATTTTCAATGGGACTTTTTGCGCAGTTTTTTGCGAATAATTCTGCGATAAAATGACGAATTTCTTAGAAAAGTCATAGCACACTATTCCCGATGAAGCCGCACGTTTTGATATATAATTTGCTTTGGTTTTCTCAAAGCCCTAGGACGAGTTAGCGACCGAAAATTGGCGGAAACGTGAAAAAAGATAATAATAAACGCTTTTTTCACAGGAGAACAATAGTGGCTCGTGGCTTCGCCACGAGCCACTCTCCTCCCATTGCTTTGCAATGGAGAGGAGAGTGGCTCGTGTCGAAGCCCGAGCCCCTAACTAGACAATTCCCGCTGGTGCGGAAATCGTGGGAGGGGCTCGGGATGTGTGCATGTCCGGAGCAGCGCACGAGAGGCAAGAAGATCTCACCTGGTCAAAATTTGGATTGGAGTTACTGTAAAGGCTGTGTGAAGCTGAGAAGTCTAACAGGCAAATTGTGCTGTGCTTTTATTTTGAGAGGAAGAGAAAAGAAGATCAGACCTGGTCAAAATTTAGATTGGAGTTACTCTACAGGCTGTGTGAAGCTGAGAGGTTGAACTGGCGTTGTCAGCCTGTCGCAGGCTTTTATTTTGAAATTGTGCTGTGCTTTTATTTTGAAAGGCAGAGAGAGGAAGATCTGACCTGGTGAACATTTGGATTGGAGTTACTGTAAAGGCTGTGTGAAGCTGAGAGGTTTAACAGGCGTTTCCAGTACATTGCAGGCTTTTATTTTGACATTGTGCTGTGCTTTTATTTTGAAAGGCAGAGACAGGAAGATGTCACCAGGTCAAAATTTGGATTGGAGTTACTCTGAAGGCTGTGTGAAGCTGACAGGTTTAACAGGCGTTTCCAGTACATTGCAGGCTTTTATTTTGACATTGTGCTGTGCTTTTATTTTGAAAGGCAGAGACAGGAAGATGTCACCAGGTCAAAATTTAGATTGGAGTTATTCAAAAGGCTGTGTGAAGCTGAGAGGTTTAACTGGCGTTTCCAGTCCGTCGAAGGCTTTTATTTTGAAATTGTGCTGTGCTTTTATTTTCAAAGGGAAAGACAGGAAGATCTCACCTGTTCAAAATTTGGATTGGAGTTACTCTAAAGCAGGGGTGTCAAACTCAGTTCCTGGAGGTCCACTATACTCTATGTTCTAGATGTTTCCATCTTACAACACACCTGATTCAAATGATTAGCTATCATTAAGCTCAGCAGAAGCCTGATAACGAGCCTGATCATTTCAATCCGGTGTGTTGGAACTGAGTTTGACACCCCTGCTCTCAAGGCTGTGTGAAGCTGAGAGTTTGAACTGATTTTCAGGCTGAAATTCAGCTTCTGTGAAGGTATTTGGGCGTGAAGGTGGGTGTGGCACACCAATGAGTCTGTGTGTGTGCGTGGGAGCATGCCTGCGCGTGTGTAAGGGCGGTTGCTATGGGCCCCATAGCAACGGTGCCTGCCACAGACAGCAAAAAAGTGCTTCTCAGCAGCAGCGCGCAACGTCTCGTTCTGGCGCTAACTGTGGGCTAACCGTGAATGCTAGCTGAAAACCGACATGACCGTGAGCGAGAGGAAGGCTGTGGCTTTCCATGAATGTAATTATTTTCCAAATATTGTGAGAAATGACCGAGTTACAGCGATTTAAAAAAACACTGTCCCTCCATGAGCCAGATGATTCAGTTTACATTGGTTCTAATGGGGAGAACGGTGCGACTTTGGTCTAAACTGCTGCCTGCCATTTCCCTTCAGAAAGAGATAGGTCTTCAAACTTGGATTCATTTGAATCCCAGGAAAATTGTCTACAATCTGACCAAATTTCATTGTCCTATCTCTTATGGTGTGGTCGTGAGGGCGATTCGTTCGGGAAATTTTCAGGCGGATTTTTCTCCTCTCCTCCACTCTACCAACTGACATGCCGCACTCTAACCAGAGCAGATTTTGAGAATTTCACTTTTTTGAGGACTCACTGATGAAAAACTGTAAATCTCAGCCTGACATAAAATACATTCCTGCGAAGACAAGAAAAATCCCTGCGTTTTGATGGTTAAATGAAGTTTCTCGGTGAACGTATTGCGAAGGAGTGGCGTTTGGAAGACAGTGGATTTTTCCAGCCGATTTTTTTCAGTCCCCATTCATTTCCAATGGGAATTTTTGCGCACTTTTTGCGAATAATTCTGCGAAAAAATGACGAATTTCTTAAGAAAAGTCATAGCACACTATTCCCGATGAAGCCGCACGTTTTGATATATAATTTTCTTTGGTTTTGTCAAAGCCCTAGGACGAGTTAGCGACCGAAAATCGGCGGAAACGTGAAGAAAAAATGATATTGGGGTAGTAATGGAAATACTAGACCAATTCCCGCTCGCGGAAATCGTGGGAGGGGCTCGGGATGTGTGCATGTCCGGAGAGGCACAGATGCACAGAAGATCCACCTGGTCAAAATTTTTGGATATGGAGTTACTGTAAAGGCTGTGTGAAGCTGAGAAGTCTAAGCAGGCCAATTGTGCTGTGCTTGTTAATTTTGAGAGGAAGAGACAAGAAGATTGGACCTGGTCAAAATTTAGATTGGAGTTGCTCTAAAGTCTGTGTGAAGCTGAGAGGTTGAACTGGCTTTTCCAGCCTGTCGCAGGCTTTTATTTTGAA
>NC_067132.1:32836307-32868070 GCF_021347895.1 Acanthochromis polyacanthus | reverse complement strand
GTCTTTATAGGATTCTAATGCACTCAACAGCTTCAAGTTGACCACATCAGCCAACTAAAGAATGAAAAGTGCTTAAGCAAAAAAAAATATTTTATAACTTAAATTATCTATTCACTGAACAGAATTACAATCAGACACTAAACTGTGTCCCACAGGAGCAGGGTTACATGGACTAAAATCAGGACCAAACCAGGTCTGACTGGACCTCACAGGAGCAGGGTATCATGGACTAAACCCAGGACTAAATGAATGAATAACTTATTAACTCGGCCCAAAAATAAATGACAAAGTCTGTAAATTCAGAATTAATGGCACAACTGTATACAGGAACAGGAAGAGAACAGGAAAAAATGAGTTTTTGTGAGCCATGTTGTACTCCCTGAGGCTTCAGAAAATTCACCAGTTACTTGTAGTGCAGTTTGTATCTGTGATTTATCTTTGAGGAATAAAACTGTGTCATTAGCTAGCTGTGAAATCTTTATCTCACGATTGAAAATGACTAAACCTTGAATATTTCGGTTGCAGGAAATATTTAAGAATAGGAGTTCAGCCACAACCAAAACCAAAAAACAGGAAATGGGACATCCTTGGCGTACACCTCTTGAGACAGAAAACCTCCTAGACATTCTGGGATATAAAATCACCGAGCTATTTATGTCATTATAAAACATAGTGATACTATTAATTAATTTATCACCAAAGCCAAGAATTTTTAGGGTCTGTACAATGAAAGAGTGTTCAATTGAATCAAATGCCTTGTAGAATCTAGGAAAGCCTTCAGTGGCTTTTGAGTTTATATAATCTGAGTAATCAATTAGATCTAATATTAATCTGATATTAGAACTAATGTGACTCCTTGCCATGAAGCCATTTTGATTTCACTTATCTCTCCTAAATTATTTTTCAGTCATTTAGCATAGACTTTTGCTCAGATTTTATAATCAATATTTAAAAGTTAAACAGGTCTCCAGTTTTCTGTCATTAAGGGATCTTTACCTGGCTTAGGAATCAAGGTTATCAGACCTTGCTTCATGGTTGTTGTCATTTCTTGTCTGCTAATGCATTCGTTATACATCAGTAAAAGATGTTCCTTAATCAAATCCCAGAAGCAAAGGTAAATTCGACTGAGGCCATCACTTCCAGGTGATTTTCTCAATCTCATTGAATGTACAGCATCAGTGATTTCTGAACCCAGAATGTCAGCTTCACATGTCTCTTTAAATGAAATCAAGGGTGCAAAATTTTGTATGTGCTTCATAAATTCATCACATTTTGTTTGATTAAATTCAGATGTATACAGGCTGTTATAAAACAAGGTAATATAATTGGAGATGATATTTATGGAGTCACAGGAGTGCCAAATCAAAATATAAATAAATAAATAAATAAATGTGGAAATCTAAAGAGAAATAAATAAATGTCGAAATATAAAGATATAAATAAAAGACAGAAAAGGTAAAAGCAAAGACAAAATTTTTCTTTTTATTTATTTAGTTCTCTCTATATTTCCACATTTATTTATTTATTATTTCTCTTTATATTTCCACATTTATTTATTTATTTCTCTTTATATTTCCACATTTATTTATTTATATTTTGATTTGGCACTCCTGTTACTCCATAGATATTAGGATCCGAGCATACCAGCTCATTTATATTAAGAGATGTAATATTTCTTTTTCTGTTTCTTTTCTGTAATGCAAAAAAGTAACTTGAGTTTTATCACCTTCTTCTAACCACTTAGCTCTAGATCTGATGAAAGCGCCTTCGCTAAGTTCACGTACATTCTGTCAAGCTCTTCTCTGAGGTTTTAGTGTGCTGAGGTCTTCTTCAGATAGATCATGTTTGGAACTTAATAACTGTAGCTGGTTTATTAGAAATTCTTTTTTTCGTCTTTTAGTTTTTTTTATTTCTTTACTACGTTTAATTGCAATTTCTCTAATTTTAAGTTTAAAATATTCCCATTTTTGAATTGGATTCATTTCTCTTTACCAAATATATCCTTAGCAAGTAATTGTACCCCTTCTTTAAATTTTTGATTGTCTAATATATTATTGTTTAATTTCCAATAGCCTCTTATGTTAGAATTCTCTTTTAATCCTGTTAATCTTAAACTTATTCATTTATGATCAGACAGTGGAGTATGAGTATGAGAAATATCTAAAACAAACTGTAAACTCTGTGATGAGATGAACCAAAGGTCAGTTCTGGACTGTAAACCTCTGCTGGTGTTAGACACGTTCAGTCTGTGACATTGGGGTTCATAAATGTCCACACATCTGTTAACAAAAGATGATCACTTATAAATGAGGTGGGTTTAAAGCCCAGTAATGATGCAGATCTTGGAGGATGTCTGTCCATGTAATCATCTGGAGCATCATTAAAGTCTCCTCCTATGATATTAGTAGAATCTTTGTATTTTTCCTTTAAAGCGTCCAAAGCTGAAGAGAGTTCAGTAAACATGTCCTTTGCTTGTGATGCTCTGTTTGGTCCATAAACATTACAAATGATAGACATCAAATCATCCACCTTCAAAACTACAATGATCCAGCGGCCTTTGTTTGAAGCTTTGGTTTCCAGAATATCACCATTAAATCTGTTTTAAAGTACTGCCACTCCAGCTGAATAATTGTATACAGGCAGTTTATAGTAGCAGCAGCAGTACATGCATCTGCTGATGTGGGACTATTTTCTGCCTTTTCAGCTTTTTAAACACAGAAAATACACAAAGGATTTATCATTTCTTCACTATGTTGAAGCCTTAGTTTATACTGTGGTGAACATTTGTCTCTGTAAAATATTGCACTGACAGATGAAATATCTCTTGTATCTTGTAGTGTTTGCTTAAAAAGTAGTGTGGTTAAATGTAACATTGTCTACATTTTCTAGCAATTTTGATGTTAAAATTAATTAAGGTGCCAGTGCTTTGTTCCATTATCTTACAATCAGTTCTATCAGTCAATTAGGACATCATGATGAGTATAATATCGTTTATTTAAGACATGTTGCATGAGGAAATGTTAACATACCATTAATTACAGTGTCATATTAATTCTCTGTGCTGTGTTAAAGACCAGTTCAGCTACTTTTGCTGCAGACATGTTGAGATTCTTCTTCTTTCTGAGAAAACATGCAGTAGTGCTTTAATTTAGTATCCATTGTCTGGTCTTTAGCCCTTTTATGTTTTGAGTTAGTTGTAGTCAGCAGTGTAAGTAGATTTTTCCCTCTGATGGGGAAAAAATACATAGTGAGGACATTAGATGTGTCTTGTACATGCATGTTTTGCTGCTCATATTGGTGCTTACTGTTTCATAGCAGTGCTTTTAGATAACTGTTGTTTTTTTTTTTCACCAGCCTTTGGACAGCCTTTTGGAGAGCCTCTGGATTGCCCTTGGACATCCTTGGTCAACCACCACTGCATCACCTCGTATCCTTTCATTCATCCATCCATCCATCCATCCATCCGTTTTGTGTGCCTTGTTCTCTCTCTCGCTGTCTCTCTCTCTCTCCCTGTGTTTGTCTGTCTCTGTTGTGCTCTTGTGCTGTCTTCCAGGATGCCTCGGAAGGGGAGACGCTCCCAGGCCCAGAAGCAGCGCTGGAGGAAGCCGGACGCGTCTGAGATGTCCACCCCTCCTGTCGACGCACCCCACTGCTCCACGCTCTCCCCAGTACAAGGTATGTTTACACCCGAACTGACATGCTCACTTGTGCAATACAGAATGTGCTAAGTTGGACACATTCATGGCATCTGCACGATGTTGAATTAAATAAGTGTATTATTTGCTCACAGAAGGTTGGTTCCACCCTGCCAGCCGGACGGTTTCTGGGAAGAGCGGCAGGCGCGTGCAAACTTTATTGCACGTAAGTACTCAGCTGTTTTTATCATGAAATATCTTCACAAATCATATTTAGTGTACCACCAATAATTACCCGTTGAACACAGATTCTGCTGTTCTCATACAATAATAGAAAATGGTGATTGTTATATGAGCTCTCTTTGTTTGAAATCCGTTTTAAATCCTCTTTTGCTCTGTCTTCTTGTGAACAGGCCGTGGCACCGGTTACCGCCACAAAGCTTTGAAATGGCCAACTTCACCCTTTACTGGGCGCAACCACAAGTTGGTCATTCCTCCTGAGCGCCCTGGAAAGAAGGTATAATTATTAATTGTTGCTGTTTGTTTTCTTAAAAAGTTCTTTTGACTTTCATACTAAAACTGTGGTATTTCTTTTGCAGTTCATTCTTCTTGTCGGGGACTCCCATCTACGTGCTCTTGTAGATGGCTTTATTCAGATGCCAGAGTCTCGGCTGAGCTTTGGCTTCCTGTCGATCCCGGGGGCCTCTGCTGCGGAAATTCGCACTGAGGTTCTGCACGCTGCAGTTCCTCGTGCACCTGATGCCGTCTGCGTCATGGCCCCTGGCAACAACCTGACCAGCACCACTGTTGAGAAGGCCGGTGTTGATTTTGCCAATCTCCTCACCACTTGTGGCAACCGCTGGTCCAAGGTTTTTGTGGTCGACTTTCCTCCCCGCCTGGTCGTTGACGTCCAACACCAGGACCTCCTTCGTCAGGAATACAGACGTGTGGCTGCTCGTATGGGTAAGAGGAAAGAGATTGTTTTCATCCATTCCATTCGCTGAATGAACAAACGAGAAAGACGTGACCTACATTTTAACAATTCTCAAGTATCAATGGATATTTTGGTACAATGATGACTTTTTTTTCCCATTGTTTTTCAAGGTGTAAAGTTCTTCAACGCTGCAGAGCACTTCCCCCTGATTGATTTGGTGCTGTGGAGCAAGGATGGTGTAAGTGTCGTATGTTGTGAAAAACAGTTGTTGATTGGACAAGTTTGGCTCACGGCAGATGTTCACTGACATTAAAACTATTTGTATGTGTGTTTTTTTTTAATTTCTTATTTATGCAGGTCCATCTGAGTGATCGTGAGGGGATGGGGATCCTCGTCCAGTTGTTCTGGTCCGCTGCCAGCGAGCAACTGCTGACACCACCTCCTTCGCCCCGGATCTCTCCTCAGCCTCCAGTTCGGAAAGCTACAGTGAGAGAGAGATCCCCTGCTCCACCCAGCCCGAAACCCCGTGAACGGAGGAAAATTGGTCAGGGTGGCAAGGTAATTGATAAATTGCTTTATGTTTTTTAGACTTTTTTTTTAGACAACTGTGACATCATGTATTGTGATAATAATGGAAATAATATGTGTACTGTGGTAAAAACATTAGTTATAATGCACTGTGACGCTTTCTGTGATTGCAGACGAGCCATCCTCGGGAACCTCCCCGGTCCAGAGGTTCACCAAAGCCCAGGATGGCTCAACAGCAGGTTTGTGATTCTTCAGATATTTCTTTCAGATGCTATTGGTTGTTTTTTTGACAGGACAAACTGTAATTAGTCGTGTCTGCTTTGTGTTTTACAGGTGGAGGAGAGCTTCCTTCCACTGAACCCCGTCTGGTTCAGCAGCACAGCCCTAAGTGCGATGGAGAAAGTGTCTCCCTCCCATATGTCTTGCCTGGCAGATTTCAGTGCCACGGAGAAAGTGTCTCCCTCCCATAAGTCTTGCCTGGCGGATTTCAAGGCTTCCCCTAAGCCAAAGAAGGTAAGTTGATTGATTAAAATTTTATCTCCCGCGGAAGGATTGTATGAATGCTCAAACGTGTAATTCCTGACAGTTCATTCTGCAGATGTTTTTTTTTTTTTTTTTTTTAAGTGTCATCTGCAATTCAGTAAAACTCGTTCATAACAACAGCCACAAATAATAACAGACTTGAATCAGCTACACAGAAATGTAGTTGTAAATTGTTGGATAGCTGTTCAACTCCATTTAATTGGTATCTCATTTGGTTGCTGCTGACTCCATTCCACAGGCATCTACATTGTCCACACTGACACTTGCTATGTTTTTTTTTCTCATCTGTCATCAGCTGTTTGACTCACCCCCGGCCAGATTGTCCTGCAGTTGGGGCAAGACAGAAACCCCTGTTTGTTCTCCCATTGCAAAGGTAAGGATTAGTCCTCTTCTCATCAATATGTATCATCTGACTGAAAATCATCGTCATTTCACTGAAGTTTTGTTGTTCTGTGTTTAGATGGCCAAGATGATGACCCCCTCACCGAATGGACAGGCCTGGACAGCTGATGATGCGGGCTGCAAGCCTCCTTCTCCTGAGAAGGTATATTTACCTCTCTATAATCAATTACAAGAACATTACAAAGCAGGCATCTCCATTTGTGGCCATTTTTGTTGTTCCTGTTTTTTTCTGGCACATTTACTGTATAATCACAGTTCTAATGAATCGCTAGCATTAGGAAAATTGAAACTACTAGCTAGCTGGCAGCTAGCAATCTAGCTTATTCAAAGGTTAGCTAGTCGTGAGCTAGATAGATAGCTTTTGGATAGTTAGATAGCTAGGTTTTAGACAACTGATGCTATTTAGTCGTTAGCCAACTATCTAGCTATTGTGTCGCTTTATTTTTTAAGTGTCACTGTTATTGTCATTTATCAGATGACCCGAACACTAACTCCATCACAAACCAAGTGGCCCTGGTTCATGACAGCTGCATCCACCTCAGCTGATGCACCAACAGACAATGTAAGTTTATTCCTCTATGATAGACCTGTTAGACGATACACAAGTATTTTTTTTGTCAAGTCATGATTGTTTTTTTTTTGTTTTTACTACAGTTAAAAATATTTTTTGGCAATTGAGAGAACTGTTATTTTGCTGGTTACAATACAATAAGCTACCTGTAATGCTGTGTTGTGTGCCTTTGCTTTCACAAAGTAACTCTTGCTTCTAATCAGGGTTTTACATGAGCACTAGCCACTGGCAAAATTCGTGTAGAAAAGGTTTTGGTGAATAAAATATTTACATCACTTGCCATTGGCATGGTGGAAAAAAGTCAATGGAATACTGACTTTGCTATGTAATTGCATTTCACACAAACAGGAAAAGTATGTGGTCCAGGCAGTCTTCAGTAGCCTTCAGTCTGTACAGTAATGTTGATCCCATGACCGTCAACTGTCTGTTAGATGAAACAACTCTGATGCTGCAGTCATAAGTTGTCTGCTCAAAGCACCCTCCTTAAGCCTCCTCACAAACATTGGAGCAAGTCCCATTACATTAAAATAGTAATGTCATGTTGATGTCTACAGAATAGGAGCTACCCAGTTAATTAAATTAGGTGACATAGGGTTATTATGTGTTCATGGTCTCGGAAAAAATGTAAGTCATTATGATCTGTTCAAATGCAATTTCAAGAAAAAAAGAAAATATGTTACAATGCCCTGAAAAAAAATCCCAGAGGGAAATTCTACAAATAATACAACAAAACACAAGACACCTATATATCTATGTACACACACACACTATATATATATATATATATATATATACACACACATTTCATATACACATATACATCTTATGCATGATTGCATTGAACATACAAATATGTATATTAAACTAGCTAAGGTAATAGTAAGCAATAATACGCTAAAATAATACAAGATTTCCATAAACTGGTGAGAGGATGTTCATAATGTTGGAACAATGAAAGTTGTTACTGAAACATTAAATCATATGATCCTTTAACTGAAGAAGCTAGTACTAATGCCGAACTGGAAAAAATTAAGCTGTCTGAATAAATAATGAAAATATAATAATTACTGATCACAATTTGTCATAATTTCAGGATAAAACCAGGAGCGAGAGTCGCCGTGTGGAGTCAGTCCGGGCCAGTCATTCTCAGAATGATAAGAGGTACAAGGTATTTTCCCGCAACCATCAGTGTAGCTGTAATGCGTTGACATTTCTGGCATACCACACTGAGGGCTGTCAGTTCACCAGGACTACACTCGACAGAGTCCTGGCTCAGGGAGACGCGCTGTATGTCGGAGTCAAACAGCAGTTGATTCGCGACAAGACCTTCCAGAGCAATCACCTGGCAGTTGAGGAGATGCCAAAACAAGTCCTCACAGACAGACATTTGTATAATGTCAACATGTGTGACATCAGGTGTGGCTTTTTGAAAACTAAAGTCTCGAGCCCTGGAAGACGGCAGTGGTGGCTTCCGCTTGCCACCCAGCTGGAGTGTCTTTCAGCAGAGGTTAATCAGGCTTTAATCATCATTTCACCCGAGGTTATTGCTGTTTTCCGTGATCAGTCCGGGAGGTATGGAGTGTTTGATTCCCACTCCAGAGACTCAAGAGGATTACCCTCTCATTCCGGAAAGGCGATCGTCATGACTTTTGCGGAACTCAGTGACCTGGCTAACCACCTGCACACACTCTTTAGAGACCGTGGAGACTCCACAAGTTACGAGTTTGTCCCGGTTTCTTTTCAGACTGACAGCCCCAGTGCCTCACATCCTCAACAATCTCCGGAATCCGAGGTTCAACATGAAGTGTCTGAACCTGCTCTCCTCACATTGCAGGCAGAAAGTGGGACGGCTGTCAAAATTGAGGACGTTAAAGGTTCCTCAGCTGTCCCACAAGAAACAAGGCTCTCTAAATTCAACAAAGATCGGAGACGAAAAGCCAAGAGGAGAGCATGTGACAAAAAGGAACAAGTCCAAGAAAAAATTGGGAAAAAAACTTGTGAGAGAATCAGGTATGCCAGCTGTGCTGAATTTCGCAGGAAGAAAATTCAGGCACAGATTAAGTGTGTGCAAAAGAACCGTGAACAACGGCTTTTGTCTTCTAAAAAATACTATGCCAAGTTCAATATCAAAATGCGAGACCGAATAAAAACCAAATACATGACAGATTCTGCTTTTCGGAGCAGGCAAAAAAATTATGCTGTCAAGAGGTACAACACGGATCCAGACATTCTGAACAGGCAGAAAAAATATCTTGTCAAGAGGTACAGCATGAATCTGGCCTTTCGGAACAGGCAAAAAAAATATGTTGTCAAGAAGTACAACACGGATCCAGCCTTTCGGAACAGGCAGAAAAAGTATGTTGTCCTCAGGTACAGGAAGGATCCAGAGTTCAGGCTACATCATATTCAACGCTGTAGCCTGCTCAGAAGACGCAGGTTGGCTGCCAATCCTGACATGCGTCAGAAGTTGCGCAGAGCACTGAGCATCAGGCGGAAATACCGACAGCTCGGAACCTCTTGCCAACCAGTGCTCACTTCAGTGATGGCAGCGGCAATAGCAGCATTCCGTGAGACCATCAGCCACGGACCAACATACGTCTGCACCGTCTGCCACAGGACTATGTTTCCAAATCAAGTCAAGTCATGCAAGAGAGTTAAATACTCCACCAACATCGACGTGGCACAGGCTTGCTTGACTGGAACGTATGTGCATGTCTGTGACGCTGAGTGCTCCTCCCCTTGCTCCGTGCCAGCAGAGAGACTGCAGGAGTGGATCTGCCACAACTGTGACAGCCACCTCAGCCGTGGGAGGATGCCAACACATGCAGTAGCAAACAATTTAGAGTTGGCACCCATTCCCCTGGAGTTGGCCCAACTCAACGTGCTGGAGAGACAGCTCATTGCAAAAATCCTCCCGTTTGCGAAGATCATCGCATTACCGAAAGGACAGCAGCGAGCAGTCCATGGAGCTGTTGTGTGCGTTCCATCGGAAGTGGAAAGCGTTGTCAACAGTCTTCCACGTCCCCTCCCAGAAGCACAGCTACTGCAGGTGAAATTAAAGCGTCACATTCGATTCAAAGGTTACCAGCACTTCTACACTGTCAACATGAAGAATGTGCTGGTAGCCCTGGAAAAACTCAGAGAGCAGCACTCTGAGTATTCCGATGTGACCATTGATGAACAGGCCACGTTCCAAAATCTCCTCCACGACTCAGACAATGAGTGCACGGATGATGCGCAGTGGGGAGAAGACAGCATGCTCGACGAGGAGCTGCTGGAGGCGGCTGATAGCTACACTGAGCCAGTCTTGGCCGATTTTGTGTCAGCCGCAGGAACGAGTCGGCCAGAAGACGACCAAACACGCAATACTGACATGCCATCACCAAGCACTGAGCTGGAAAACCGGTCCAATGATGTCACGACAGAAACCCTCTTGGAGGAGTCTGCCGATGACATAGACTCTCAGCACGACAGCGTGGATGCTGCCCAGTGGGGAGAAGACATCTTGGACCAAGAGCTGCTACAAGTGTCTGACAGCTACCAGACCAATTTAGCTGCAGACATACCCATCGAACAGCAGGAGGAGCTAAGACCTGGACTTGCTCTGGACACCTGCATGCAGCCACCAGACATTGCGCAGGAAATACTTTCCTATGGAGATGGCATTTTCAGCGTTGCCCCCGCCCAAGGCAACAAACCAGTGGGATTTTTTGCAATCCCCAAACTGGAAGCCATGGCGTTCCCTGTGCAGTTTCCCACGGGAGAGAACACGCTGGATGAAGACCGTCCCATCAAACTTTCACCCAGCAGATACTTTAACGCCAGGCTTTTCGGGGCAGACACGCGGTTTGCCGAGGACCAGACTTACCTTTTCTTTGCGCAGTTTGTAACGGAGACAAACCTCGCGAGAGGAAGTATGTCGATACAAATGCGCAAAGGAAAGATGCGCACAAAAGACGGGCGTGCCATCAAAAACTCCATGCTCCAGGACAAAGAGGAGGTGGAGAGATTAATTCAGGCCAAAGAGGCCATGCGATTTATGCAGCCTCTGAGAGGCACACCCGCATATTGGAATAAAAGCCTGAGAGATTTGCATGCTATGCTCAGGCAACTCGGCAAACCGACGTTCTTTTTGACTTTTTCTGCAGCTGAGATGAGATGGCCTGAAATAATTGGGGTCATCAGATCTCAGCAAGGACAAACACTTGGTGACTTTTCCGAACTGGACTGGAAAGCCAAGTGTGACATTTTGCGCAGTAACCCTGTCACCGTTATGCGCATGTTTGAAAAACGCGTGGATGCCCTTATGGCAAAGTTGATCCTCTCACCAGCGCAGCCGATCGGCGAGGTGGAGGATTATTTTTACCGCGTTGAATTTCAGGCCCGCGGAAGCCCACACATTCACATGCTAGTGTGGGTCAAAGACGCCCCTGTGTACGGCGAGGACTTGGACCACACCGTATGCAGGTTCATTGACCGCCACATTTCCTGCCAGATGCCTGACCCCGAGAAGGACCCGGAGCTCCACAAAATCGTCTCGGAGGTTCAGGTACACAGCAGGAGCCACACCGGCTCTTGCCGAAAGGGAAACGTGGTGTGTCGTTATGGCTTCCCCAAGCTGCCGTTTGATATCACCTGGATCACGGGGCCCTTTGCTGCCGATGTGGAAATGGAAGATGGTCAAGACCAAGAAGAGGTGATGAAGGAACGGAGGGAGCAGATCCGTCGGCAGCAAAGGGAAGCAAAGGAAAAGCTTCGGCACCTGAGAGAGCTCCTCATGGATCCGAAGGCCTCCTTTGAGAGCTTGTCAGATCTCCTCCGTCGATGCGACTTGGAACACGACGCCTATCTGAAGTGCGCCGAAAATCTGACAAGCGGGAGCGTGGTCATGCTGAAGCGGCAGCCAAACGAGTGTTGGGTTAACGCGTATAACCCAGACCTTCTCCGCGCTTGGAACGCAAACATGGACATCCAGTACGTCCTGGACGAGTACTGCTGTGCCATGTACATGATGTCGTACATCACCAAGCCGGAGCATGAGATGACCGAGATCCTGAACTCGGTCGTGAAGACCAGCAGAGAGTCTGCTTTCAACCAAAGTGAGGAAATGAGAAACATCATGCAGGCCTATGCGAAGCACCGAGAGGTCAGCGCCCAGGAGGCAGTGGCTCGCACGTGCAGCTTGCCCCTGAAAAAGTGCTCGCGGTCTGTGATTTTCCTCTCGACGGACGAGGAAGCCATGAAGATGAGTCTTCCTATGAGTCGCCTGAAGGACATGGCACCTGACTCTGAAGAGGTCTGGATGTTGGGGGTACCTGACAAGTACCTGTTCAGACCAAAGACTCTCGAGTTTCAGGGGATGTGCCTGGCTGAGTTTGCATCAGACTATCGGGTAGTCTACGGCGAGCAAGCACAGGGCCCCAGTGCCATTGCCCTTTTGTGTGACAAAGGACATATTGCCAAGAGGACAGCCGGAAAACCAGCAGTCGTTCGATATGCGCGCTTCTCTGAGACCAAGGCGCCAGAGAAACATTTCAGACGACTGCTAAAGCTGTACCTCCCCCACCGATCTGACGACGAACTCAACGACGGGGGTCGCACCTCGTACGAAGAGTTTTACAAATCCCGACACGACGTCAAGGACATCGTTGAGCACAACAGGAAGCGATTCGAGGGACGAGGCGCAGGCATGGATAAGGCACTCCAGAACGTCCAGTTCGGTCCGGTCCTCAACGCTTGGAACACCTTCGCACCCGAGGTTGAGGCGGAACGGCAGGAGTGTCTTGAGCTCCGTGAAAAGATCCCAGACGAGCAGGACGAAGACGCCGTGCCCGACTTTGAAGACCTGAATGTCGGTGAACCCGTTCCCCGAATCGAGGCGCCTCGGTTAAGTCCAGACTTTGTCCGCAAGATGTTTCAGAGTCTGAACGAGACCCAGGCGTGCGTCTTCTACGCTGTGCGCCAGTGGTGCCTTCGGCGTGTGTGGGGCCAAGATCCAGAACCGTTCCACTACTTTGTCTCTGGTGGAGCTGGTTGCGGTAAGTCCCACGTCATCAAGTGCATTCATGAGGAAGCAACGAGGATTCTGCGGCAGCTCCCGAGATTCCGGGACGCAGCTGACATGTCCCAGCCCACTGTCCTTCTGACTGCCTTCACGGGCACGGCAGCCTTTAACATCGCGGGCAAAACGTTGCACTCTGTCCTTAAGCTTCCCAGGTCCCTGGAACCGCCGTACCAGGGCCTGGGCAATGCACTTGATGAACTTAGAGCAACTTTGTCTTCGGTGGAAATTCTCATCATCGATGAGATTTCCATGGTTTCCAAGAAGCTGTTTGCCTACGTCAACTGGCGATTCCAGCAGCTCAAAGGAAACCGAAGACCTTTTGGCGGCATTTCCGTTCTTGCAGTCGGCGACTTTTACCAGCTGCCGCCGCTGGGCAGGGCCAAGCCGCTCTGTGTCTACGAGGAGACAGAGTTCGATCTCTGGAGAGAGCGCTTCACCATGGTCAACCTCACTGAGATCATGCGCCAGAAGGATGACCGAGCGTTCGCCGAACTCCTCAATCGACTGCGTGTCAAGCGCAAGCAAGATCCTCTGTGCGCTGCGGACAGAGGCTTGCTCATGAGAGCCGTCTCTGATGGCAAAGATTGCCCGCCAGGAACGCTGCACGTCTTTGCCACCAACAAGCAGGTAGATGGTCACAACGCAGCCACCGTGGCCTCCCTGCTTAAAGGGGACGTCAAAATAGCGGCCGAGGACTACAGGAAGGATGTCGCTACCGGCAGGAAGGTGCCTGTGCCCAACATCAAAGGCACCAAGAGAGATTTGCCTGACAGCATAATGGCAGCTGAAGGAGCAAGAGTTATGCTGATCAGGAATCTCAACGTGGAGGATGGCCTTGTCAATGGAACCTTTGGGACCATCTCCACCATTCTGCCTGACAGACGTGACCCTAAAGTCGTGAGCTTTCTTGGACTTAGACTGGATAATACCACAGCAGGACAGACTCTCCGCAAAAAGCTTCTGGGCCCCTCGGACGACTTGGTGTACGTCGAGAGATCCGAGGAGAGCATCGGTCGCAAGGGCGGAGTCGTGAGACGTCAGTTCCCCGTCAAGCTGGCCTTTGCGTGTACAGCCCACAAAGTTCAGGGAATGACGGTGACGTCGGCTGTCGTGAGCCTGAAACGCATGTTTCAGCCAGGCATGGCGTATGTGGCGCTTAGTCGCACCACTTCGCTTCAGGGTCTCACCATCACTGATTTTGATGAGACAAAAATCTATGCCGACCCTGCCATTACGACAGCTTTGGAAGACATGCGCAGCGCGAGTTTCCAGAGTGTTACTCCGCTGTTGCACCGCTTCAACCGGACGGAGCGACCAGACGCAGAGGTGACAATCGTCCATCATAACACCCAAGGGCTTCCATCTCACATGGTGGACCTGAAGTTGCATCACGAACTCAGGTTGGCAGATGTGCTTTGTCTCACCGAGACACATCTGTCAGGGTCCTCTGTATCCTCGTCCTTTGATCTGGAGGGATACACTGTGTTTCACCGCAGCAGACAGGCGTGTTACACCACGTGCAGGGACATGGCGTCAAAGGCCGGGGGTGGAGTTGCCGTGTACTGCAGGAGCGCTCTGATGGCGGAGGCGCCGAGCTGCATGGGACGTGTCACAGATCTGGAATGTCTGGTCGTGAAGGTTGAGGTCCCAGTCAAAGTGCTAATAGCAACTGTGTATAGACCTCCAGATTTTGGTTTGCAAAAGTTTCTGCCAAACCTCAACGCTCTCTTGGACACATTGGAACTGTTGGATCACCACCCTATTGTTGTTTGTGGTGACTTCAACGAAGACCTCCTTTCGAGAGGCAAAAAAAGCATAAGAGATGCACTTCTGTCCAGAGGCTACAACCAATTGATCACAGAGTCTACCACAGACAAGAACACTGTGATTGATCACATTTACATTTCCCAACCTGAGAAATGTGTTCAGTCAGGTGTTCTCCAAACGTATTATAGCTATCACAGCCCGGTCTATTGCATTTTGACTGGCTAAAGCCTCACCAGCCAACACTGATTTTGTGTCACACACTCACTTTGTGACACATCAGCGTGTTGTGCTGTCCGATTTTACAGTTGTGTCACACGTTTTTCATGTGGCACATTGTTCTGCTGTGTTTTGTTCTTGCTCTGATTTGTTCTTTGAGTTCCAGGCCTGAGGGGGTCCAGGAGGTGCAGTGGTGAGATCAGACGTCCTCCCACAAGTCCCCTCCTCTCGGACGCCCAGTCCTTTTGGAAGTCTTCTACAGCCTCCCCATAGGCATGTCTCAGGTAGGAACAAGTGTTCAATAGATATTCGTTCTAATCGTGCACATTAATTTACTTAATTGTTGAAAAATGTCAAACTAATTGATTTTAATTTGCCACTCTTGATTGTTCACCTTTTAGAATTTGGACTTGGCTTCCTGTGGTCCAGGGAGCGGGGTGTGTAGTGTGCAGTGTCGGCCGACGGCCTGTATAGGTCCGGTAACGGCTGCAGCTTCACATCTGCTTCCACGACCTGCTACGACGGGACATGCCTCAGGTAAAAACCGCAGTACAGATTTGCACTTGTTTCACATTTCAATTTCCCCAGTTAATTTTGATCTTTTAACACCCACAGACAACACAGAAGACCTCCAGAAGGCTGAAAGAAAAGGCTGAATGTTGTAAATAAAAAATGTATAGTATATGAAAATATTTCAAGTCTGAAGTGTCTTCTTTGGTTGCTATAATAGTACTACATGTACAGTATTTTGTATTGCATTGTTACATTGGTCCTTCTCTCTATGTATATGGGTCATTCCAGAATTGGAGGACAATTTAGGCATCCTAACCTTTGAAAAATCTCATATTTTTCTGTCATATATTTAAGAAAACCAGATAGCAAGCCATCAAATAATGTGATTCGGCCAGCTCAGGCATTAAAGTTACACTTTTTATGAAATGTTTTATTTGATGTGCGCCATGCATAGTACAATCCTGTTATGAATACTCAGGAACCTGAAAAAGTATATTTTTTTCAAAAATGTTTAATAAATCCTTTACCATTAAGTAAAGAAGGCCACATGCACATTGCATAATCAATTAATTTCAGTTAAGACTTGACCTCGATTAATTTAAACAACTTTTGAACTCTGGCATGCCCAACTTTTCAGTATTTGCTTGTTTTTTTTAATTAAATTGCAAATATTTGCTCAAATCTATTTCAAATTAAATCATTCAAACCACTAAAAGTACAATAGGTCAAACCCTCATGAGTTTCGGAAAATCATTTAAGATTATTTTGATAAAAATTATTTGGTAACGGTTGAAATTAGAGTAACAGGGTTGAATGGCTCCATTACTTCTTATTATAGATCATAACATAAATTTGACAAATACTCAGGACCACAGGAATGTTGTTTCATAACATCTTATGCTGTGTATTAACCTGCAATGCCTATCATTCAATTTCTTGCATATTTCAAATATTAGGTTTTGGGGCTTTCTCTTTCATATAGGTGTAACTATAACAAGCTGGAATGTATGATATGAACATATTTTCAATAAAGGATCAGTGAGTAGGAATGATACATCATGTCACTAAGACCACAACTGGACCTGATCAAATATTCAATAGTCAAACATGAAAAACAGTAGTACTGTAGGCAGACATCTATAAAAATGAATGAGGATGTCAAAAGTAGTCATGAACTGATCAATGTCATAGAAAGCTGATGTCCAGGTTTAAATTCCGTGGCTGGCCAGAGCATCCCACACCTCTCTTGCAATGGCCATATGACGTGACGTAACATTCTCTGGAGGACGAATGAGGGACATCACATCCTCAAAGGGATACCAATGAAGATCATCCCTCAATGGCCAGAAGAAACGATTTTCCCCCACTCTGCATACATTTCACCTGGTAGTGGTGCGACAGACCGGAAAACATCAGGTATGTTACGTCCCTAGTCTAGGGGAAACATGAACGCAACATGATAATGCTCTGGACTCAGCCACCCCCAATGAAGCCAGCCTGGAAAAATTCTCAAAAGGTGCACAAAAGGTTTATTCTTTAAACAAAACAAACAAAGGTAACTTAAAACTCCCAGTAACATAAAAATTCTAATTTTATAAAGCAAACTATAAACTGGGGTTTCCCGAATAAACAATTAACAAACTTAGTCACTAACAGGTCTTTGGGCTTCCTGCCCCTACCACAGGATCAGTCTCCAACTATCACATGAACACACAGAGCTGACAACAGACTGCTTCATCGAGGGTGGCCGGATCAGGAGAGAGTGAGCAGGTTGCAGCAGCTGGTTTTTGTAGCCTCCAGGCAGACTCTCAGGTGGCAGCAATCCTCCCAGCAGCCCAATCAGCCTCAGCACCAGGAACTAGTCACAGCTACTGACTCTGCTGGACAGCCACACCCACTCACACGCACACACACACACAGGAGGAGGAGAGGAGACCAAGTTTCTCAACATGAACACTGCACAAAATGACCCAGGGTCATCACAGTAAACCTCTCAGCTTCACACATCCTGAGGAGTGACTTCAATCCAAATTTTGACCAGGTGAGATCCTCCTGTCTCTGCCTTTCAAAATAAAAGCACAGCACAATTTTAAAATAAAAGCCTGCGACGGACCGGAAAATGCCAGTTAAACCTCTCAGCTTCACACAGCGTTTAGAATAAATACGCCGCTCCGGACATGCACCCATCCCGAGCCCCTCCCACGATTTCCGCACCAGCGGGAATTGTCTAGTTAGGGGCTCGGGCTTCGACACGAGCCACTCTCCTCTCCATTGCAAAGCAATGGGAGGAGAGTGGCTCGTGGCGAAGCCACGAGCCACTATTGTTCTCCTGTTGGCGTTTATTATTATACTTCTTCACGTTTCCGCCGTTTTTCGGTCGCTAACTCGTCCTAGGGCTTTGAGAAAACCAAAACAAATTATATATCAAAACGTGCGGCTTCATCGGGAATAGTGTGCTATGACTTTTCTAAGAAATTCGTCATTTTATCGCAGAATTATTCGCAAAAAACTGAGAAAAAATTCCCATAGAAATGAATGGGGACTGAAAAAAAAATCCACTCTTTTCCAAACGCCACTGCTTCGCCATACGTTCACCTAGAAACTTCATTTAACCATCAAAACGCAGTGATTTTTCTTGTCTTCGCAGGAATGTATTTTATGTCAGGCTGAGATTTACAGTTTTTGATCAGTGAGTCCTCAAAAAAGTGAAAATTCTCAAAATCTGCTCTGGTTAGAGTGCGTGATGTCAGTTGGTAGAGTGGAGGAGAGGAGAAAAATCCGCCTGAAAATTTCACGATCGCATCGCCCTCACGACCAAACGATAAATGTTAGGGGAATGAAATTTGGTCAGATTGTAGACAAATTTCCTGGGATTCAAATGAATCCAAGTTTGAAGACCTAGCTCTTTCTGAAGTGAAATGGCAGGCAGCAGTTTAGACCAAAGTCGCACCGTTCTCCCCATAGGAACCAATGTAAACTGAATCATCTGCCTCATGGAGGGACAGTGTTTTTTAAATCGCTGTAACTCGGTCATTTCTCACAATATTTGGAAAATAATTACATTTCTGGTTAGCCACAGCCTTCCTCTCGCTCACGGTCATTTCGGTTTTCAGCTAGCACTCACGGTTAGCCCACAGTTAGCGCCAGAACGAGACGTTGCGCGCTGCTGCTGAGAAGCACTTTTCTGCTGTCTGTGGCAGGCACCGTTGCTATGGGGGCCCATAGCAACCGCCCTTACACACGCGCAGGCATGTTCGCACGCACACACACAGACTCATTGGTGTGCCACGCCCACCTTCACACCCAATACCTCCACAGGAGCTGCATTTCAGCCTGAAAATCAGTTCAACCTCTCAGCTTCACACAGCCTTTAGAGCAGGGGTGTCAAACTCAGTTCCAACACACCTGATTCAAATGATCAGGCTCGTTATAATGCTTCTGCTGAGCTTAATGACGAGCTGATTATTTGAATCAGGTGTGTTGTCAGAAGGAAACATCTAGAACATAGAGGATAGTGGACCTCCAGGAACTGAGTTTGACACCTCTGCTTTGGGGTAACTCCAATCCAAATTTTGACAAGGTGAGATCTTCCCATCTCTGCCTTTCAAAATAAAAGCACAGCACAATTTTAAAATAAAAGCCTGTGACGGACTGGAAACGCCAGTTAAACCTCTCAGCTTCACACAGCCTTTTGAGTAATTCCAATTCAAATTTTGACCAGGTGAGATCTTCCTGTCTCTGTCTTTCAAAATAAAAGCACAGCACAATTTGCCAGTTAAACTTCTCAGTTTCACACAGCCTTTACAGTAACTCCAATCCAAATTTTGACCAGGTCCAATCTTCTTGTCTCTTCCTCTCAAAATAAAAGCACAGCACAATTTGCCTGTTAGACTTCTCAGCTTCACACAGCCTTTACAGTAACTCCAATCCAAATTTTGAACAGGTGAGATCTTCTTGCCTCTCGTGCTCTGCTCCGGACATGCACACATCCCGAGCCCCTCCCACGATTTCCGCGAGCGGGAATTGTCTAGTATTTCCATTACTACCCCAATATCCTTTTTTCTTCACATTTCCGCCGATTTTCGGTCGCTAACTCGTCCTAGGGTTTTGAGAAAACCAACATAAATTATATATCAAAACGTGCGGCTTCATCGGGAATAGTGTGCTATGACTTTTCTAAGACATTCGTCATTTTATCGCAGAATTATTCGCATAAAACTGTGAAAAAAGTCCCATAGGAAATGAATGGGGAGTGAAAAAAATCGGATCAAAAAATCCACTTTTTTCCAAACGCCACTGCTTCGCCATACGTTCACCTAGAAACTTCATTTAACCATCAAAACGCAGTGATTTTTCTTGTCTCCGCAGGAATGTAGTTAATGTCTGGCTGAGATTTACAGTTTTTGATCAGTGAGTCCTCAAAAAAGTGAAAATTCTCAAAATCTGCTCTGGTTAGAGTGCGGCATGTCAGTTGGTAGAGTGGAGGAGAGGTGAAAAATCCGCCTGAAAATTTCCCGATCGCATCGCCCTCACGACCAAACGATAAATGTTAGGGGAATGAAATTTGGTCAGATTGTAAACAATTTTCCTGTGATTCAAATGAATCCAAGTTTAAAGACCTAGCTCTTTCTGAAGTGAAATGGCAGGCAGCAGTTTAGACCAAAGTTGCACCGTTCTCTGCATAGGAACCAATGTAAACTGAATCATCTGGCTCATGGAGGGACAGTGTTTTTTAAATCGCTGTAACTCGGTCATTTCTCAGAATATTTGGAAAATAATTACATTTATGGAAAGCCACAGCCTTCCTCTCGCTCACGGTCATTTCGGTTTTCAGCTACCATTCACGGTTTGCCCACAATTAGCGCCAGAACGAGACGTTGCGCGCTGCTGCTGAGAAGCACTTTTTTGCTGTCTGTGGCAGGCACCGTTGCTATGGGGGCCCATAGCAACCGCCCTTACACACGCGCAGGCATGTTCGCACGCACACACACAGACTCATTGGAGTGCCACACCCACCTTCACACCCAATACCTCCACAGGAGCTGCATTTCAGCCTGAAAATCAGTTCAACCTCTCAGCTTCACACAGTTATTTTTGCAGGGGTGTCAAACTCAGTTCCAACACACCTGATTCAAATGATCAGGCTCGTTATCAGGCTTCTGCTGAGCTTAATGATGGCTAATCATTTGAATCAGGTGTGTTGTAAGATGGAAACATCTAGAACATAGAGGATAGTCGACCTCCAGGAACTGAGTTAGACACCCCTGCTTTAGAGTAACTCCAATCCAAATTTTGACCAGGTGAGATCTTCCTGTCTCTGCCTTTCAAAATTACTTTACAGCACAATTTGCCAGTTAAACCTCTGAGCTTCACACAGCCTTTTGAGTAACTCCAATCCAAATTTTGACCAGGTGAGATCTTCCTGTCTCTGCCTTTCAAAATAAAAGCACAGCACAATTTCAAAATAAAAGCCTGTGACGCACCAAAAAATACCCCTCTCCTGCCCAGCTCCGGACATGCACACATCCCGAGCCCCTCCCACGATTTCCGCGTGCGGGAATTGTCTAGTATTTCCATTACTACCCCAATATCATTTTTTCTTCACGTTTCCGCCGATTTTCGGTCGCTAACTCGTCCTAGGGCTTTGAGAAAACCAAAGAAAATTATATATCAAAACGTGCGGCTTCATCGGGAATAGTGTGCTATGACTTTTCTAAGAAATTCGTCATTTTTTCGAAGAATTATTCGCAAAAAACTGCCAAAAAAGTCCCATAGAAAATGAATGGGGACTGAAAAAATCGACTGGAAAAATCCACTGTCTTCCAAACGCCACTCCTTCGCCATACGTTCACCGAGAAACTTCATTTAACCATCAAAACGCAGGGATTATTCTTGTCTCCGCAGGAATGTATTTTATGTCAGGCTGAGATTTACAGTTTTTGATCAGTGAGTCCTCAAAAAAGTGAAAATTCTCAAAATCTGCTCTGGTTAGAGTGCGGCATGTCAGTTGGTAGAGTGGAGGAGAGGTGAAAAATCCGCCTGAAAATTTCCCGATCGCATCGCCCTCACGACCAAACGATAAATGTTAGGGGAATGAAATTTGGTCAGATTGTAGACAATTTTCCTGGGATTCAAATGAATCCAAGTTTGAAGACCTAGCTTTTTCTGAAGGGAAATGGCAGGCAGCAGTTTAGACAAAAGTCGCACCGTTCTCCCCATTAGAACCAATGTAAACTAAATCATCTGCCTCATGGAGGGACAGTGTTTTTTAAATCGCTGTAACTCGGTCATTTCTCACAATATTTGGAAAATAATTACATTCATGGAAAGCCACAGCCCTCCTCTCGCTCACGGTCATTTCGGTTTTCAGCTAGCATTCACGGTGAGCCCACAATTAGCGCCAGAACGAGACGTTGCGCGCTGCTGCTGAGAAGCACTTTTTTGCTGTCTGTGGCAGGCACCGTTGCTATGGGGGCCCATAGCAACCGCCCTTACACACGCGCAGGCATGGTCGCAAGCACACACACAGACTCATTGGTGTGCCACACCCACCTTCACACCCAATACCTCCACAGGAGCTGCATTTCAGCCTGAAAATCAGTTAAACCTCTCAGCTTCACACATCCTTTAGAGCAGGGGTGTCAAACTCAGTTCCAACACACCTGATTCAAATGATCAGGCTCGTTATCAGGCTTTTGCTGTGCTTGATGATGAGCTGATTATTTGAATCAGGTGTGTTGGAAGAGGGAAACATCTAGAACATAGAGGATAGTGGACCTCCAGGAACTGAGTTTGACACCCCTGCTTTAGAGTAACTCCAATCCAAATGTTGACCAGGTGAGATCTTCCTGTCTCTGCCTTTCAAAATAAAAGCACGTCAAAATTTCAAAATAAAAGCCTGCAACAGACCAAAAAATGCCAGTTAAAACTCTCAGCTTCACACAGCCTTTAGAGTAACTCCAATCCAAATTTTGACCAGGTAAACGCCGAAATACGCCTCTACAGACATGCACACATCCCGAGCCCCTCCCACGATTTCCGCGAGCGGGAATTGTCTAGTTAGGGGCTCGGGCTTCGGCACGAGCCACTCTCCTCTCCATTGCAAAGCAATGGGAGGAGAGTGGCTCGTGGCGAAGCCACGAGCCACTATTGTTCTCCTGTTGGCGTTTATTATTCTTCCTCACGTTTCCGCCGTTTTTCGATTCGCTTCTCGTCCTAGGCCTTTGAGAAAACCAAAGCAAATTATACATCAAAACGTGCGGCTTCATCGGGAATAGTGTGCTATGACTTTTCTCAGAAGTTCGTCATTTTTTCGCAGAATTATTCGCAAAAAACTGCGAAAAAAGTCCCATAGAAAATGAATGGGGAGTGAAAAAAATCGGCTCAAAAAATCCACTTTTTTCCAAACGCCACTGCTTCGCCATACAGTCACCTAGAAACTTCATTTAACCATCAAAACGCAGTGATTTTTCTTGTCTTCGCAGGAATGTATTTTATGTCAGGCTGAGATTTACAGTTTTTGATCTGTGAGTCCTCAAAAAAGTGAAAATTCTCAAAATCTGCTCTGGTTAGAGTGCGTGATGTCAGTTGGTAGAGTGGAGGAGAGGAGAAAAATCCGCCTGAAAATTTCACGATCGCATCGCCCTCACGACCAAACGATAAAAGTTAGGGGAATGAAATTTGGTCAGATTGTAGACAAATTTCCTGGGATTCAAATGAATCCAAGTTTGAAGATCTAGCTCTTTCTGAAGTGAAATGGCAGGCAGCAGTTTAGAC
This sequence comes from Acanthochromis polyacanthus, assembly GCF_021347895.1. NCBI lineage: Eukaryota > Metazoa > Chordata > Actinopteri > Pomacentridae > Acanthochromis > Acanthochromis polyacanthus. Next base: position 32,845,121 of record NC_067132.1, on the reverse strand, counting down.
CAAAGTCGCACCGTTCTCTCCATAGGAACCAATGTAAACTGAATCATCTGCCTCATGGAGGGACAGTGTTTTTTAAATCGCTGTAACTCGGTCATTTCTCACAATATTTGGAAAATAATTACATTTCTGGTTAGCCACAGCCTTCCTCTCGCTCACGGTCATTTTGGTTTTCAGCTAGCAGTCACGGTTAGCCCACAGTTAGCGCCAGAACGAGACGTTGCGCGCTGCTGCTGAGAAGCACTTTTCTGCTGTCTGTGGCAGGCACCGTTGCTATGGGGGCCCATAGCAACCGCCCTTACACACGCGCAGGCATGTTCGCACGCACACACACAGACTCATTGGTGTGCCACGCCCACCTTCACACCCAATACCTCCACAGGAGCTGCATTTCAGCCTGAAAATCAGTTCAACCTCTCAGCTTCACACAGCCTTTAGAGCAGGGGTGTCAAACTCAGTTCCAACACACCTGATTCAAATGATCAGGCTCGTTATCAGGCTTCTGCTGAGCTTGATGATGAGCTCATTATTTGAAACAGGTGTGCTGGAAGAGGGAAACATGTAAAACATAGAGGATAGTGGACCTCCATGAACTGAGTTTGACACCCCTGCTTTACAGTAACTCCAATCCAAATGTTGACCAGATGAGATCTTCCTGTCTTTCCCTTTCAAAATAAAAGCACAGCAAAATTTCAAAATAAAAGCCTGCGATGAGCCTGAAAACACCAGTTAAACCTCTCAGCTTCACACAGCCTTTAGAGTAACTCCAATCCAAATGTTGACCAGGTGAGATCTTCCTGTCTTTCCCTTTCAAAATAAAAGCACAGCACAATTTCAAAATGACAGCCTGCGATGTTCCTGAAAACACCAGTTAAACCTCTCAGCTTCACACAGCCTTTACAATAACTCCAATCCAAATTTTGACCAGGTGAGGTCTTCCTGTCTCTGCCTTTCAAAATAAAAGCACAGCACAATTTCAAAATAAAAGCCTGCGACAGACTGGAAATGCCAGTTAAACATCTCAGCTTCACACAGCCTTTACAGTAACTCCAATTAAAATGTTGACCAGGTGAGACCTTCCTGTCTCTGCCTTTCAAAATAAATGCACAGCACTATTTCTAAATAAAAGCCTGTGATGGGCCTGAAAACACCAGTTCAACCTCTCAGCTTCACACAGCCTTTACAATAACTCCAATCCAAATTTTGACCAGGTGAGATCTTCCTGTCTCTGTCTTTCAAAATAAAAGCACAGCACAATTTGCCAGTTAAACTTCTCAGTTTCACACAGCCTTGACAGTAACTCCAATCCAAATTTTGACCAGGTGAGATCTTCCTGTCTCTGTCTTTTAAAATAAAAGCACAGCAAAATTTCAAAATAAAAGCCTGCGATGAACCGGAAAACGCCAGTTTAACCTCTCAACTTCACACAGCCTTGCGAGTAACTCCAATCCAAATTTTGACCAGGTGAGATCTTCTTGTCTCTGCCTTTCAAAATAAACGCACAGCACAATTTCAAAATAAAAGCCTGCGACAGACTGGAAACACCAGTTAAACCTCTCACCTTCACACAGCCTTTAGAGTAAATATGCCTATCCCGCGCTGCTCCGGACATGCACACATCCCGAGCCCCTCCCACGATTTCCGCGTGCGGGAATTGTCTAGTTAGGGGCTCGGGCTTCGACACGAGCCACTCTCCTCTCCATTGCAAAGCAATGGGAGGAGAGTGGCTCGTGGCGAAGCCACGAGCCACTATTGTTCTCCTGCTGCGTTTATCTTTTCTATTTTCTTCACGTTTCCGCCGTTTTTCGATTCGCTTCTCGTCCTAGGCCTTTGAGAAAACCAAAACAAATTATATATCAAAACGTGCGGCTTCATCGGGAATAGTGTGCTATGACTTTTCTAAGACATTCGTCATTTTTTCGCAGAATTATTCGCAAAAAACTGCGCAAAAAGTCCCATAGAAAATGAATGGGGAGTGAAAAAAATCGCCAGAAAAAATTCACTTTTTTCCAAACGCCACTGCTTCGTCATACGTTCACCCAGAAACTTCATTTAACCATCAAAACGCAGTGATTTTTCTCGTCTCCGCAGGGATGTATTTTATGTCAGGTTGACATTTACAGTTTTCATCTGTGAGTCTTTAAAAAAGTGAAAATTCTCAAAATCTGCTCTGTTTAGAGTGCGGCATGTCAGTTGGTAGAGTGGAGGAGAGGTGAAAAATCCGCCTGAAAATTTCACGAACGAATCGCCATCACGACCAAACGATAAATGTTAGGGGAATGAAATTTGGTCAGATTGTAAACAATTTTCCTGGGATTCAAATGAATCCAAGTTTGAAGACCTAGCTCTTTCTGAAGTGAAATGGCAGGCAGCAGTTTAGACCAAAGTCGCACCGTTCTCTCCATAAGAACCAATGTAAACTGAATCATCTGGCTCATGGAGGGACAGTGTTTTTTAAATCGCTGTAACTCGGTCATTTCTCACAATATTTGGACAACAATTACATTTATGGAAAGCCACAGCCTTCCTCTCGCTCACGGTCATTTTAGTTTTCAGCTGGCATTCACGGTTAGCCCACAGTTAGCGCCAGAACGAGACGTTGCGCGCTGCTGCTGAGAAGCACTTTTCTGCTGTCTGTGGCAGGCACCGTTGCTATGGGGGCCCATAGCAACCGCCCTTACACACGCGCAGGCATGTTCGCACGCACACACACAGACTCATTGGTGTGCCACGCCCACCTTCACACCCAATACCTCCACAGGAGCTGCATTTCAGCCTGAAAATCACTGAAACCTCTCAGCTTCACACAGCCTTTAGAGCAGGGGTGTCAAACTCAGTTCCAACACACCTGATTCAAATGATCAGGCTCGTTATCAGGCTTCTGCTGAGCTTGATGATGAGCTCATTATTTGAAACAGGTGTGTTGGAAGAGGGAAACATGTAAAACATAGAGGATAGTGGACCTCCATGAACTGAGTTTGACACCCCTGCTTTAGAGTAACTCCAATCCAAATGTTGACCAGATGAGATCTTCCTGTCTTTCCCTTTCAAAATAAAAGCACAGCACAATTTCAAAATAAAAGCCTGCGATGGGCCTGAAAACACCAGTTAAACCTCTCAGCTTCACACAGCCTTTACAATAACTCCAATCCAAATTTTGACCAGGTGAGATCTTCCTGTCTCTGCCTTTCAAAATAAAAGCACAGCACAATTTGCCAGTTAAACCTCTCAGCTTCACACAGCCTTTAGAGTAACTCCAATTCAAATTTTGACCAGGTGAGATCTTCCTGTCTCTGCCTTTCAAAACAAAAGAACAGCAAAATTTCAAAATAAAAGCCTGCCATGAACTTCAAATGCCAGTTAAACCTCTCAGCTTCATACAGCCTGTACAGTAACTCCAATCCAAATTTTGACTTGGTGAGATCTTCCTGTCTCTGCCTTTCAAAATAAAAGCACAGCACAATTTCAAAATAAAAGCCTGCAATGGACTGGAAAACGCCGAAATACGCCTCTCCGGACATGCACACATCCCGAGCCCCTCCCACGATTTCCGCACCAGCGGGAATTGTCTAGTTATTCTTCACGTTTCCGCCATTTTTCGATTCGCTTCTCGTCCTAGGCCTTTGAGAAAACCAAAGCAAATTATACATCAAAACGTGCGGCTTCATCGGGAATAGTGTGCTATGACTTTTCTAAGACATTCGTCATTTTATCGCAGAATTATTCGCAAAAAACTGCGAAAAAAGTCCCATAGGAAATGAATGGGGACTGAAAAAAATGGCCTTGAAAAATCCACTGTTTTCCAAACGCCACTGCTTCGCCATACATTCACCTAGAAACTTCATTTAACCATCAAAACGCAGTGATTTTTCTTTTCTCCGCAGGAATGGAGTTTATGTCAGGCTGAGATTTACAGTTTTTGATCAGTGAGTCCTCAAAAAAGTGAAAATTCTCAAAATCTGCTCTGGTTAGAGTGCGGCATGTCAGTTGGTAGAGTGGAGGAGAGGTGAAAAATTCGCCTGAAAATTTCACGATCGCATCGCCCTCACGACCAAACGATAAAAGTTAGGGGAATGAAATTCGGTCAGATTGTAGACAAATTTCCTGGGATTCAAATGAATCCAAGTTTGAAGACCTAGCTCTTTCTGAAGTGAAATGGTTGGCAGCAGTTTAGACCAAAGTCACACCGTTCTCTCCATAAGAACCAATGTAAACTGAATCATCTGCCTCATGGAGGGACAGTGTTTTTTAAATCGCTGTAACTCGGTCATTTCTCACAATATTTGAAAAATAATTACATTTATGGAAAGCCACAGCCTTCCTCTCGCTCACGGTCATTTCGGTTTTCAGCTAGCATTCACGGTTAGCCCACAATTAGCGCCAGAACGAGACGTTGCGCGCTGCTGCTGAGAAGCACTTTTCTGCTGTCTGTGGCAGGCACCGTTGCTATGGGGGCCCATAGCAACCGCCCTTACACATGCGCAGGCATGCTCCCACGCACACACACAGACTCATTGGAGTGCCACACCCACCTTCACAGCCAATACCTCCACAGGAGCTGCATTTCAGCCTGAAAATCAGTTCAACCTCCCAGCTTCACACAGCCTTTAGAGCAGGGGTGTCAAACTCAGTTCCAACACACCTGATTCAAATGATCGGGCTCGTTATCAGGCTTCTGCTGTGCTTGATGATGAGCTGATTATTTGAATCAGGTGTGTTGGAAGAGGGAAACATCTAAAACATAGAGGATAGTGGACCTCCAGGAACAGAGTTTGACACCCCTGCTTTAGAGTCACTCCAATCCAAATTTTGACCAGGTCAGATGTTCTTGTCTCTGCCGTTCAAAATAAAAGCAGGACAAAATTTCTAAATAAAAGCCTGCGACGGAATGGAAACGCCAGTGAAACCTCTCAGCTTCACTCAGCCTTTTGAGTAACTCCAATCCAAATATTGACCAGGTGAGATCTTCCTGTCTTTGCCTTTTAAAATAAAAGCACAGCAAAATTTCAAAATAAAAGCCTGTGAAAGACTGGAAATGCCAGTTAAACCTCTCAGCTTCACACAGCTTTTACAGTAACTCCAATCCAAATTTTGACCAGGTGAGATCTACCCGTCTCCTCCTTTCAAAATAACAGCACAGCACAATTTCAAAGTAAAAGCCTGCGACAGACTGGAAAACGCCAGTTAAATCTCTCAGCTTCACACATCCTTTAGAGTGACTCCAATCCAAATTTTGACCAGGTGAGATCTTCCTGTCTCTGCCTTTCAAAATAAAAGCACAGCACAATTTCAAAATAAAAGCCTGCGACAGACCGGAAAACGTTGAAATATGCCTCTCCGGACATGCACCCATCCCGAGCCCCTCCCACGATTTCCGCACCAGCGGGAATTGTCTAGTTTTAAATGTAATTCCGTGAGAGCCATACAATATGTTTAAAACTAAAATACAAGTAAATGTGTGCATTTTATGTAATTTCAACACTTTTAAAGTACAATAAGTCTCTGAATTCTTTTAATAACATTGTTATGCTGTTGCTAATCAATGATGAGTATTTCTTACCATTAATGCGACTTCTGGTGCTGCATGGTTTTGCTGATGGCTTTGTTGTCTGGTTGATGCATGGTGAGGTTAAGCTTCATGCAGGCGTTGAGACTTCCATCCGTTAAACGTGATCGTAGGTTGGTCTTAATGTTCTTTAGATGTGAGAAAGACTGCTCACATGCATACGTAGAGCCAAACATTGTCAGTACAGCAATACTTACACGCTGCAGTGTGTGGTATGTGACGGGAAGCGCGTTCCAAGTTTTGACAATCAGCTGGTCTGCGGGTTGAAGTTTTTTCATTTCTGCCCACTTGTGTTGGCTCGCCAACTCTGCTTGCTGTCATGCAAGTCTTTCCAAATCTTCATTCAGTGACTTGAACTTATTCACCCACATATCTGAGGCCTTCAGGTCAGCAGCTTGTAGCTCAAAATCTCTGACAGAGACACCGGGGATGTAACTCAGGTCAGTGCTGTCCACTGCACACTCGTGTGGATGGGTGATGAACTTAAAAAGACAAGTGCGCTCGTGAAATTCTCCAAAGCGCGCTTTGAATGACTGCAGGAGATTAGATGTGAAGCCTGCTAGCTGCTGAAGATCAAGATGTTGAGAAGGGTCACTTGCTGTGCATGCATCTTTACACTCTCCCAGTTTTTCAAAGTGTAGTAAACGACCTATTTCAATGTCGGCGATGAAGAGTTCTAGCTTGTTTTCAAATGCAAACACTGCTTGTTGCAGGGATAAGACTGTATTTCCAACGCCTTGCATTTTCACATTGAGCTGGTTTAGATGTTCAGTCATGTCCATGAGATAGTAGAACTTGGGATGCTCGACATTTTTCATTTCAAGAAAAGTCCGGATTTTGCTCAAACAAGCCACAAAACGGCTGAGCACCTTCCCCCTTGACAACCAACGCACGTTGCTGTGCAGAAGCAGACCAGGATAATTATTCCCAACTTCATCCAGCAGTGTTTTAAACTGGCGATCATTTAAAGCTCGGGCAACAATAAAGTTGACCACCCGAACAACCAGCGACATCACCTCACCCAGCTGCTCGCCACACATCTGAGCACAAAGCGCCTCCTGATATAGGATGCAGTGAAAACTTAGGATGCGTCTCTTTTCATGTTCACGAAGAAGCGCTACGAATCCTCTGTTTTTCCCTACCATGCACGGAGCACCATCAGTGCACACCGAAACAAGTTTATCCATCGGTAGATTTTTTTCTTTAGCGAACTCAGTGAAGGACTTGAATAAATCCTCCCCTCTTGTTGTCCGTTTCATAGGCAAAACAGCAAGACTTCCTCATGTAGTGTGTCACCGACAACTAGGGTTGTCCCGTATTAGCCGGGACATCCCGTAAATTGGGCTAAATTAATTTGTCCCATACGGGATCTCAACTGTCCCGTATTTGTGGGCGCCGCCATTACTGTGGTGGAACAGCGCGTCTACTCCCAAATGCTGCCTGCTGAGACAGCGGCAGATATGCTTGTAATCAAAACGTTACAGAACCACAAGAGTACTGTCAAATATGTAGGTCTAGAGCTCATGCTACACTCTGGCAGCTGACCAAACTCCAGAATTCAGTCAATAACAACTACCGGGCATAATCTACAGCAACAAAACAGAAACACGAACACTGATCCAGCATCATGTCTCACAAGTACAAGGCCGGAGCCACATATTTTAGTTCACCAGAGTTTAAGACGATAACAAACCAAACCTCAGCCTGAGCTGACCGTCCTGTTTCTACAGCCTGTCTGTGAACACAGATCACACACAAACACAACTCCAAAATGACTGGAAAAGTCATAATTCCATCTATTTGCTTGCAAGTTGGATAGAATAGATCATTCAGCATGACAATCTGCTTCATATCTGTCTGGTTGTAGTGTGACTGTGTTTTTTTTCTGTTATATCTTTGGGTTTGGGGAAGACGGGTTAGCGGGTGGAGTGGGTGGAGTGGGATTGTTTTTAATCTGTGAAGCACTTTGTGTTGCAACTCTGTATGAAAAGTGCTATATAAATAAAGTTTGATTGATTGTTTGTTTGATTGATTGATTGATTGATTGATTGATTGATCTCATGAATATTCAATTAGCCATGTGCTGCTTATGCAGATCAATAACTTTGGCACTGAACAGGAAGGAGTATCGCTACCTGATAGTTACGATAGAGTTGAGAGGATGTTTTTTTTACAGTGATGAACAAACAAACTTCACCAGATCACTGTCATTCAGACGTATGCTAGTTACTCATACCCTCCCAGGAAGCAATAGAAGTAGCCACTTTGTTCCCAGAGAGAGAACTGCCCTGTGCAATTAAATAAAAGCTGCAAAAAAAAGCTTAATTTCATAGTTTTTTCCCACTAAAACATTAAAATCAAATTCTGTTTTAGTGTTTTTCTTAAACCATCAGTACACTCTTGTAGCAGGAGGTAAATTGTAAATAACGTCTGTTGACTCATCTAAAGCTAGAGAAAAAAACGGTGCCGCATTTATGTCCTTCACTTGCGTTGCCTCAATTTGATTTGACATCATGATGGTACGATTGTGAACAGTTCTTGCCGACAGAGGCATGTCTTTTAATCTGTTTAATTATCTTGTCTTTATCCGAAAAGTCGTCAAAAAGTTCATTGGCAACATCAAGCATGAATGCTTTGGCATACTCCCCATCTGTGAATGGCTTTCCGTTTCTCACAATTGCTAAAGCACCAGCAAAGCTAGCCGAATTCCAGTCACCTTGTTGGGTCCAAACACGGAGTTGCTGCTGACTAGCTTGCACTCTTGATAGTAGCTCTTGACATGCTTTCTTCCTGCTGTCCCCCGCAGGATATTTCGATGCAAATGTAGTATGGCGTGTGTCGAAGTGCCGCTTTATATTTGACCGTTTCATAGACGCAATTTTATCATTGCATGTTGGACGCACTGCAGAACCTGCTCTCTCCACAAAGGCAAATTCCTCTGTCCATTCCTGCTGAAAAGTACGATACTCCTCGTCTTTTTTTCTTTTAGCCATCTTCTCAAAAGGGTTTCTGAAATTAGTTAGCTGACAACACGATTAAAACGAGGGAAGTTTACTTCCTGATCTCACGACAAGCCGTTGTGCGGACCCTTTTGCACGTGTGCACATCAGCCGCTATTTTCGACAGCAAAATACGGCAACCCCGCTTGAACAGTGTCTCTGCCTCATCAGTGTTGCCTATCTACCTACCTCTGTACGTCGCTTTGGATAAAAGCGTATGCTAAATGAAATTGTAACATTGTAACCGACTTT
>NC_067132.1:32800680-32836207 GCF_021347895.1 Acanthochromis polyacanthus | reverse complement strand
ACAATTACAGCATTTTGGCTGCACCCCTGTCCCACACTCTCCATACTCATGATCTTCCCCACACCTAGCACACCTCCTCTTGCCCTTGCAGTTTTTGGCTATGTGTCCAAATCTTTGACAATTAAAGCATCTCAAAGGTTTTGGAACATACGTTCTCACTGGGTAGCTCATAAAACCTAGAAAAACTTTTTTAGGCACACTTTCTCCTTCAAACTCAATCAATACTGTCTCGCTATCCACTCTCACTCCTCCTTTTGTAGTTTTCATTCTTTGCACACTCATTATTTTCCCCCCCTTAATATTCTTCTTAAGCTCCTCCATACTTACAGTGAGTGATATCCCTGTGATTACTCCTTTACCACCACCACTACCCTTTCCTGCTCCCACCCTCCCTGTGCTCACCACCTTGTTTTTCCCCAACTCTTTCAGTTTAAGTGCCTTATCAACTTGCTCATTATTAGTACACTTCACCAATAAATTGCCATCACTCAAGACCTTTGCAAACTGTATATCTCCTATTTTATTTGCCAGAATTGTTGTCAGTACAAAAGGGTTAAGCTTCTTCATGCTTTCCTGAGACTTCTCATTGAACCTTATGATAACAAACCAGTTCTCCGGTGTTTCCTTTCCAGTATGCTCATCTCCTTCCTCCTCACTGTTACAACTGTCATCATTGCCGTTCTTCTTCATTTTATTCCTTCCAATACTACCCCTTTCAAAATCATAGTCTCCCCCCCCCTCCTCGTCTATATCTGCCCAACTGCCCACTTCTGATCCATTCACGGAACAGTTGTGCTCAACCGCCAAGAAACTGTCTTCAATTCGACTGGGATTCCCCACACTCTGCCGATTACTTTTACTCCTTCCAATCCCAGCCGATGACGCCGCCATCTCCTCCAACGCTCAACCAACCAAGATCAAAACTCGCCGGTAACAATAATTTCTCTTCCTGCAACAAATCCAAGTATGAGAGCCGTTGTGCAGAGCTAACTCCATGCTAATGGCGGCTAACAGCGGCTAGCGTTAGCGGTTAGCATCCGCCGCTAACACCCGCTCCCCAGCTCACAACAGCTTGATAACTTCTGACAAAACACTGGAGACTCTTGTTGTTATCTGCCCACGGCTTCAGCGCTTCATGTGGACCGTTAATTCATGGGCATAAAGTAAATGCAAGCTAGCTATCAGCTACTGCAAGCTAAATTCATCCAGGCTATCGTCCCATTTAAAGGTATAGTTCGGGATTTTATAACTTTATACTGTACAAGTGATCCACTTCTCTGTCCACCCTCTCTCTCTCTCTCTGCCCGTTCTAACTCCATCTGGTGAATTCGGCTTCGTATATCGGATTCATAAAGATATCCCCTTGCTGAATGTTGAATCAATATATTCATCGTCGCTGTTGTAGTCAGACATGTTGTTGTTAACCTTTACCAGCAGTAAACAAAGTGAAACCTGCGCAGCTACAGCTGGAGGCAGCGCGGAGTGATATGAAGGGAGAAGAAAATAGTGCCAAGCGTTTTACGAGGTCTTACTTTTTCGTGGACAATGGTTTGTAATGCAAATATATCACTCTTTCGAACACATATTGTTGAGAAGAAAACGCTTATTTTCGTGACCCCAGCAAACTGGCCGGATCTACTTTCGTCTGGACCAAAACCGGACCGGAATCTCTGCTCACCGGATGCTGTCGGGGGTAAGTCTGTGTGAATGCACAATACTCTGACGGGGATCCATACAGATTGATGTCAAAAATCCCAAAACTATCCCTTTAAGCTTGCTCGCTAGCCACCGCCAACTGTAGCTTGCTCATCAGCTTAAATGGGCTATTCTTACAATTTTAACAACACAAAACACTTAAAACTTCAATTATTAGCAACTGCTTACTACGTTTCTTTTAGAAAGATTCAACGAGTTCAAATGGCACATGTGCTACTGTGCAGTTTTCAATGCGCATGCGTGAGTCCCATTTGACTCAAACCAAATATATTACCTGCAGGGACATGAAGAAAAAAATAATAATTTGAAGAAATCAAAAAACTTGTGTTTGGGTCATTTGGACATATAATTATTTCAGTATAAATCAAACTTGATGTCTGTAAATGCAAAATAAATGGTTTTCACAATCAAATCAATAACTTATCCTGTTTTAAGTGACAGTTATTAGTTTAAATGATCAACTGCATGTAACACTTTTAGAGTGTAGTATTTACATTAATTTCATTATGTAGATTATCATTAAGACCAAAACATATCTTAATCTGCTTGTATGGATTTGTCTCGATTTCTTACCATAACAGGGTCAATGCTGAAATTTATCAAGCACATCACCAGGGCCATCAAGCAGCAGCAACACCTCTGCAAGATGCAGCAGCACCCAGAACATCACCAGGGCCATCAAGCAGCATCTTTACATATACAGGTGCTACTCCAAGTGCACAACCAGTTGATCCTGCTCTTTGGCCAGCGAAGTTATCAGATGCTGAACGGGTTGAATTTGTGCAGGAGGGCCTTTTAAGGTTGTGTCAAGTTTCCCTTTCCCTAAGACAGATGGAAGAAATTTTCATAGTAGCCTGTTCTACCGGTCACTTGCAATGGAGACAAGGTAACAAGAAGTTGGCATTCAAAGCTCAACAACTCTGTGTTTTTGTTTTGCTTGCAAACTTTATAGTGCTCAAGACATAAAACTGACTACCAAGGGCCTTAGTGATTGGTCTAATATTAATGCTGCTCTCAGAGTCATGACAACAACCAAGAACACACAAAGTCAATGCTTAAATGGAAGGAACTTGAGCTTCGTCTGAGAAGGCCAGACAATTGACCATCAGGAACTAACTTTACTAGAGGCAGAGAGGAACAGGTGGCGAAATGTCCTCACACGCCTTGTTGTATTACACTGTCACTTGCCTCAAGAAATTCTTGCTTTCAGGGGCTCTTCAGAACACCTTTATGAGCCAAATAATGGCAACCTCTTGAAGGAAGTTCAGCTCTTAGCAAAGTTTGATCCAGTGATGGAAAATCACCTGGCCAGAATAAAAGATGAGAGCACCTGCACTCACTATCTTGGCCAGAGAATACAAAATTAACTGATACAGATAATTGCTGACAGAGTCCAGCAAAACCATTGTCTCCTGTGTGCAAGAGGCAAAATACTATTCAGTTATCCTTGACTGAACCCCAGATGCAAGTCACAAGGAACAGATGTCAGTCGTACTGCACAGTGTGTCATTGAAATCCAAGCCAGAAGTTAAAGAATACTTCTTCGGATATGTGGTTGTTGACGAAACTACTGGCCTTAACCTATCAAATGTCATCCTGGATAGACTTGAAGAGCTGCAGATTCCATTTGAAAATTGCAGAGGACAGGCCTATGACAACGGGCTAACATGAAAGGGAAGACCAAGGTGTACAAGCAGGACTGCAAAAAACAACACAACCAAGAGCCCTGTTTGTCCCTTGTGGTGCACATACCATGAATATGGTATGTGCACCACATACCATATTCATGGTATGTGCTATTGTAATAGCAGATTCAGGCAAAGTCCTCCAAGGATGCTGTGGGTTATTTGGCTATGTGCAGAAGCTGTTCATGTTTTTCTGAAGTCCTGGATGATGTTAGATGGGAGAGCAGACTTCAGAGTATTGCAGCTGTCAGACATCAAGCCAAAGAAATCCGGGATGCTCTCCTTGAGGTTAGGGAAACTGTGAGTGACCAGCAGCTAAAGTAGAAGCTCAGGCTCTGGCAGAAGAAGTGGCTTCCTACAGGTTTTTGATCTGCTTAGTTGTGTGGTTTGACATTCTGACCACCATAAACCAGTTGACAAGCTGCTTCAGTCAAGTTCAATGCAAACTTAACATTGCTGTCAAACTTATTGAAAGTGCAAAAACTTCTCTTTCCGTGTACAGACAGGGGTTTCTGATGCCCAGACATCTGCCAAGGAACTCTGCGAGACCCTTAACACAGACCAGAACTTAGAGTGAAGAGGCTGAGGAGTACTAAAAGACAGTTTGGCTATGAGGCTGCAGATGAGCCCATGAGTGATGCTCTGAAAAAGCTTGAAGTCACATTTTCAACACGTTGTGGACTCTGCTGTCACATCACTGCAAGACAGATTTGAGACATTTAGTCAGGTTAAGGAGAAATTTGGTGTGCTGCTTGACTTCAGCCAGCATAAAGGGATACCTTGTCTGTCCCCTACCAGGACACCTTGCAGAAACGCATGCCCGAGGTAGAGAAGACACTGACTGCAGCGGGGGAGTCTGATATTGATGGCGCAGAGATGGCCCAGGAGATCATGAACTTCCCGGAGCTGCCACCACAAACAACTGCTCTGGAGATGTTGTCTTTTCTCCATGAAAATAATTAGAGGAATGTATCCAAATCTCTGGATTGCCCTCCGCATAGCAATAAATCTCCCGGTTACAGCTGCCTCTGCTGAGTGAAGCTTTCAAAACTCAAGCTCATCAAACATACCTCCCGCTCATCGATGGGCACCAATAAAGCTTAAGTGGCTTGGCTATCATAGGCATAAACTCAGAAATGGCACAGCAGTTGTCATATGATGATCTCATTGATGACTTTGCATTGAAAAAAAAGCAGATGTGTGCATCTGTAAAAGCCACACGTGCCTGTTTAGTTGTGCTATTTGTTGATGGCTATTTGTTATTCAGATTTGTTTATTTATTATTTTAGTTTGAAGTTTTTTTTATTTAATATTTATTCAGGTTGAAGTTTTTATTTGATATTTGTCTATTTCAGGTTTGAAGTTTGGTTTTAATTTAATATTTATTTCAGGTTGAAGTTTTTTTATTATTATTTCATGTTGAAGTTTTTTATTTTGACATTTATCTATTCAGGTTGAAGATTGTTTTTATTTTATATTTATCTATTTCAGGTTATGAGGATAATGCGGTGTATAGAGGATGGATGGATATTTCAGGTTGAAGTTTGTTTTTATTTAATATTTATTTTAGGTTGAAGTTTTAATTTAATATCATGTTGAAGTGTTTAATATTTATTTATGTCAGGTTGAAGTTTTTTATTTGATATTTATCTCTTTCAGGTTGAAGTTTTATTTTATTTGACTCAAACTATAGTATCTATACTTGAAGTACATTTTCTATTATTAATAAAGGTTGTCAAGTTAATTGGCATGCTGTTATACAGTCATTTTTGTACATATATATTTGGGGACAGGGAGAGGTTGTGTATGTGTGTCTGGGGGGGGGCTCCAAATAACATTTCACTTAGGGCCCCAATTTGGTCAGGGGCGGCACTGCTGCAAACATGCAGAGAAGTGACTGTCATTAAAATAGTTAGCATGGGGCTGAGTACAGACGAACCAGGTGAGGAAACACCACCTGAGAAGCCGTCTGCATCAAGAGTGGATATCAGCTACGGCAGCCAGGCACGACATGGCGCCCAGCGGACATGTGGGAGAGACACCCAGACTCCACTCATGCACACACGGCGCCCAGGCCGCCACAGCCGAACACCGCTTTCGATACAGAGGGCTCCCTCTCCGAGGAAACACTGGGACAAGGGAAAAGACTTGAGCAAAATACAACAAGAAATAAAATCAGAATAAAATGTAAGGTAGAACAAAGGAATAATAATAATAGTAATAATGAAGTAATATAACTTCATGAAACGAATGAACAGAATAAATAGGTAAAGAAATAGATAAATATTAAAGTAGGCGGAAAATAAATATCAGCTAAATTTTGTCCACGTGTGTAAGTAAATTCTCATTTTGTGCCTTCAATCTACCAACCACTTTATGTTAAACCACTATCTGGCTGCTGCTATTTTCCCACCATGATGTGCCAGCTTGTGTAAATGGGTTGGAGCATTAATCAGTTAATTTCAGAATACATATTGTCAATTAGAATGTTGAAACATGTTCTAAAAGCTAAAGAAAAAAAAGAAACTTTTTAGCAATTTTCACTGTCTCCTGCAATTTCATCACAACAAATATGCTTAAAACATTGCAACTTACATCACAGGTTTTTAGAAAAGCTGCCACGAATTCAGACATTTTAGGCCGCAACAGTCCTGGAGGGACTCATTGTAATATTAAGTAACATTTCCTAACATTAACTGACAGGAGACACCTTCATCTATTCTGGAATTAATTCATCAAAGGTGTGTTTTATGCCTTATGAATTCAGGTTTTCATTATTAAAGAAAATAAGTGTTGTTTATCATTCATAAATGGCACAAAAAGTGCATAGAAAATATACAGTACTGTGCACTGCAAGCTGGCACGCTAACTTAACATTGATGCTATCTGCTGACAACAAATTTGCAGTGAACAAAAGTTTACTTGATTTTTCCCCTTCATTTCACTCTGATAGTGTTGATATGATGGGATGTGTAAACGCTGGCACATGATTTGACACAGATAGGTGGGGAACCAGTTGTGGCATTTTAAGATTGAACAAATGACAAAATTAGAATAATAGGATGTGTGAATCAAATTAGAGAGCAAACAATGACAGGATTGGAAGACTTTACGTGTCACCTGAAGGTATTAGTACACGAAATAATCCTGTGGAAATTGACAACCCAATGGAAGCCCATGAAGCCCATATAAGGCATGTGCGAGGAAGTGCATGTCCTCTCTTCATCTGCACTAGTGAGTTGAAACCAAGGTCATGCTGTGCTAAGCAGAAACAATGTCAGTCTAGCAGAAATAAAAAAAGAGGAGGTGATTTAACTTTTGATACAATTACATCATGTTCATCCTGACTGTGTGTTAAGACAATGGGTTGTGTCTTCCAGAACGGAAGAACGGACGAGCAGTGTTTAGGAGAAGGTATATAGGGCAATGTAACACTTTGGGTAGTTAGTTAAAATCTTGAGATTTGCTCATGTTTGTTCGTACAGCCTCTGTATTGAATAAACATTATTCACGTAAGACTCTGAAGATTGCTTGAAGACTCTTTCTTGAGAACTTTTTGAAGACTCCGAGTTTTGATCCAGAATTGATTTCTGATGTTTGGCAAAGCTACCTGATCATCACTGGCACTTATCAGGCAGACTGAGTCACAACACCCCCTTATATAATTTGTATACAAACATAAGGGTGCCCAGCTCTGAACTGAACAGATGTGTAAGCTTTACAATTGAGCATAAAGAAAATAAAATTTCCTTTGGAAATAACTTTTGACTCAGTCGTGAAGGCAGAAAGATAATAATATAATATAATATAATATAATATAATATAATATATATAATATAATATAATATAATATAATATAATATAATATGATGTAATATGAGATATAAGATAAGATAAGCTTTATTACCTCATCAGGGAAATCTACAGCTATGGCATGGTGAGCTTACATATGGATATGTACAGATAGGACTTAGTGAACTTACATTTCTACATATATGGTATTGAAGATAATTCACCCATAATTCTGTTACTGCAGTCAAACATGTTACTGGGGAAATACCAGTGGTAAACATGATGGTATTACACATGAAGAGCTGCAAAGAGAGAACACAGTTTTACATATTATTGTTGGGTTTTCTGAGAGCAAACTTTTATAGTTTATACAGAGTGGTAGAGAGACGGGAAAAAAGTGTGAAGAGAGCACCAGAAGAGCTATCAAGTGATGCCATACCATACTGAGGAGAATTACAGACCGAGCTAAAAGACATACATGACTAATACACACAATGACAAGGAGGTGACACTCTTTTTATCATCAGTCCTGTTTCTCTCTGTCCGAAATTTTCCTTTCTTTCTGTCTCGTCCTCATACAGAACCACAGAAAGATGTTCTGATGAGATACAGTGTACTGCCTCTTACTTCCAGGTAAGTGTCCATGATAATGTGTTTAAGGTACAAACAGTCAAAATGTATTTTCTTATGGTGAAAAATTATTTTAGCCTTTTGCAGAAAAGGCTCAAATTTAGGTCATTTAAAAAATGTGAGAACCCCCTCCATTCCGGTGCCAGATTGTTCTGCACCTTTGGGACAACAACAATGACTCTCCAGTGTCGGCAGTGAGTCAGGGGTGTGTTCTGTTTCTAGTGACGCTGAGATTCCTGCCATCCTGACTACTTGTGCTCTCATGTGTAGATCATCATGTGTGCCTCTCTTCCCTGGTGCTAATTCAGTTCACTTGTGCTCCAGTGTTCCATGTGCTCAGCCTTCAGCTCTACCTTGGTCACTCCATGCTGCTCTCCAGCTGTCCACCACCAAGCCAGCCAGGCTTCAGCCTCCACTGCCTTTTCAGAGAATTTTGATGTAAGAAATCACCATTTACACCATACTGCTCTCCACATTCTGCATCCAAACCTATACCAAGACCTCACAATTAATTCATCATAAAGTCATTCACGATAAAATGCAGTTTGATCCTTATCGAAGTAAATGCAGACAAGCACATGAATTAGAATTTTTCATGAATTTAATGAACATATCCATTAAACATTTCCAGTGTTAGTGGAAAAAGTAGTTAAACGTAAACTTTTTTTTTTCAACTGGTTAGAAACAACCTTAAGAATGAGTGTCCTTTAGCAGTAAATTACTCCTGTATAGCATTATGAGGGACTCATACCAACCCAACAAGGGACAGTTTTATTTGGTATGGTCTGGCTGGCATCTGTGGAACACCAAGGAGAACTCAAGAAAAGCTTGTTCCTTCATGATAAATGGGCAGTGAACGTGAATCCGAATCATAACACCACATCTGAAACAGCGACAGCACACCAGATCAATGTAAATTTAGCATGCAGTTGTATACACACACACACGCGCACGCACGCACGCACGCACGCACGCACGCACGCACGCACGCACGCACGCACGCACGCACACACACACACGCATGTGTGTGTGTGTGTGTGTGTGTGTGTAGGAGAGAAAAAGAGAGAGAGGGTATCTGTTAATCTGCTTAGCTTCATTAGAACAGATAGAAGCGGATTAGCGGGAGGTGCATGTAAATGAACATAATTCCAGGAGAAATTGAAACAGCGGCAGAGATAAATACATCATGAGGGAGACACAAATATAATCAAAATTCCAATTAATTGAATTCCCCTTACGAAGCATCGCCTGTTATTTGGTGGAATAACAAGCAGCTACAGTGAGCTAATTGGTAAGGCTGGTTATCAGGATTACCATTGTGTGTGTTCTGCCTTCTCTGTTCTCTACCATCATCTCCAGTCTGCCCCTTTCATGTCTGTTCTCCAGCCTGTAATACTCTTTCACCTTTTTCTTTCCAGTATCTATTTTGCCCCCTAATTCTTCAGATTTCTTAGTCTCAAATTTCATTTATCGTTTTTCGATCTGTCCCTTTCTTGCTTAGACCTGTGTCATACTGTTCAGCCCAGTAGTGAAATCACATTTCAGCGTTGCTACATTAAAATCTGGATTAGTGTTCAGTGGTGTACAAGAGTTTGTTTTTTTTCCCAAAGGCTATGTGAATAGCACTGAATGTAAAGTTTCAGCAACTGAACTATGGTCAAGGAAAAAAAATCAACTATTTTGATAACAGATAACTCTTTTAATGTACTTTGAACCAAAAATTGTTGACAGGATTTTCAAATGTGTTCACGACATTTATGAAACATCATTTATTTATTTACTTATTTATTTTTAAAAATTTGTGATACTTTACACCGTCACAAAAATGTATAAACAATAATAATAATAATAATAATAATAATAATGATACATATCGAGGGTTATTGGGTAATTTAGTTCTTGGAGAAATTATGGGTTTTGTTTTCAATGAAATGCACAAAAAGTGGTGCAGAGAAATCTTTAAATGCTGGCACAGTAACTCTCTTCACTTACGCATGGACATGTGGATATTACATTAGAGCACACATGAACAAGTCTCCCTCCATCTGTGGGTAAGGCTGCTTGATATGCTGATCAGGTCATAAGAGAGTTCAGTGTCATTTCAGATTTTTCTGATAAGATTTTTTGTTTGTTTGTTTTGAAGTATAAACACATTTAAATGGATACATCACATCAATGCACATGGTTTTTGAAAAATTGGTTTCTGACAACACAGTCTTTAAGAGTCAACAGAATTCTGCTATTAGAAGAAAAACATAAAACAAACAAATCCAACACCAAAACAAAAAAACAAAAAAACCTACATTATCACATCAATGGAAGATCCACTGATTTTACATTAAGTTGAACATGGCAGATGTTAATTAATACAGAAGCCTAATCCATCTGTCTTTTTCTTTTTTCCTCTTTCTTCTTTTGGCTCTCTTCTTCCTCCAACCTTGTATCAAACAAAGCTCCCAGCGTCATTTGGCTGATTCAGATCCCCCACACCCCACCACACTCCTCTGTGCTCTGAACTGATTGTGATGTCTCCCTAAACGGCCCCCTGCTGACGGCGCCAACACATTTTTATGAAAGATCCAGCGTTTCCCTAAAAGCTAATCATGTTCGACATCAAAGAGTGAGACTGCTGCCTTGATCAAGACACATCTGAAGACACTGCCTTGTGCACTGCTACTGCTTCCCGGGATTAGGCCTAGCATGTGTCTGTGTCTCTGCATAAGAATAAATGTTGCGTGTTTGAGTGGAAATGTGTAAAAGAGTCAGAACTGGGCTCACAAGGACAGAAGAAAACGCTCAAGTTAGCATGATGGGTATATACACTACTCACAATAAGTTAGGGATATTGATATTTAAATGAGTGCTTTTCCTATATGGTCTGAATTTTAATGAAATAAGTAATAGTTCCCTTTTATATTACTATTCATGAATGAGAACAAGCACCATTTTCATTAGTGTAATATTTATTAGATAGATAGATAGATAGATAGATAGATAGATAGATAGATAGATACTTTATTTATCCCCATAGGGAAATTGTTGCATCCGTCAGCTCATATAAAACACCTAAAACAACACATAAAAACATTGTCACATGTAAAAACATAAAACATAAAAACATAAAAACATGAAAAGGGCAACCAAGTTGAAAAAGTGGTGGAGCTATGCAGAGTTATGTATTCTGATGGCTGAAGGGATGAAGGATCGCCTCAAGTGCTCCGTCCTGCAGAGCATTGTCCGGAGAAGGTACTGTACAAAGGATGGGTGGGATTTGTCAGGATGCTCTGCACCTTGCTCCTCATTCATCTCTCAACTACTGTACCCGCATCGTCCAGACCTCTCCCGACCACTGAACCAGCTCGCTTAATAAGCTTGTCCAGCCGCCTCCTGTTCTTATCCATCTAGTTGCCACCCCAGCAGACAGCAGCATATAGCAGGGCACTCTCCACCACTGATTTGTAGAACAGGTGCAGTATGTCACTCTACACATTGAACGAGCACAGCCTGCGAAAGAAGTGAAGCCAATTCTGTCCCTTCTTGTAGATGGCAGTTGTGTTGAAGGACCAGTCCAGCTTTTCATCCAGGTGGACACCCAGGTACCTATAACTAGACACCACCTCAATGTCAGCACCATCTATGTTAACAGGCAGGGGACGAGATTTGGATTTGCGGGGGTCAATGACTATCTCCTTTGTCTTGGTGGTGTTAAGGAGGAGGTGGTCTTTTACACTCCACTGACTGAAGGCCCTCACCAGCTCCCTGTATTCCCCTTCGCCATCCTTCCTGATACATGCCATGACTGCCGTGTCATCAGAGTACTTCTGAACATGACAGGACTTAGAGTGGTATTGAAAGTCTGACGTGTATAGTGTAAAGAGGAATGGTGCCAGTACTGTCCCTTGTGGGGCTCCCGTACTGCTCAGGACTGTCTACGACACACAGTTCTCAAGCCTGACGTACTGTGGTCATCCCATAAGGTAGTCAGAGACCCAGGTGGTGAGAAAGCTGTCCACCCCCATCTGTTCAAGTTTGCCCCGGAGTATGAGTGGTTGGATGGTGTTGAACACACTCGAGAAGTCAAAGAACATTATTCTGACATATCCTCCCGGTTCATCTAGGTGTGACTGAGCCTGGTGAAGCATGTACAGAACAGCGTCTTCTACTCCAGTGTTCTCATGGTAGGCAAATTGCAACTTGTCTTGTGCATGTTCCACCTGAGGCCTCAAGTGACGGAGTAGCAGCCTCTCCAGTGTCTTCATAACATGTGATGTTAAAGCCACCAGTCTGTAGTCATTCATCTGTACAGGGCGCCCTACTTTAGGGACCGGCACAAGGCAGGACGTCTTCCACAGAACCGGTACTTTCTCCTGCTGCAGGCTCATGTTGAATAGACGCTGGAGAGGTTCGGCTAGCTCTCCTGCACAGTCCTTGAGCAGTTTTGGACAAACACTGTCTGGCCCCACCTCCTTACCTGGGCGCAGCCTCTTGAGCTCCGTCCCCACCTCTTCTGTTGTGAAGAACAGGGGATGCTTTGCCACTGCCCCAGGTAGAGGTGGAGGTGTCACAGGTGCCGTCGATGAAGATGGAGGAGCCACTGTCACTTCTGCAGATGGAGGAAGAGATACCGCTGCCGCCAGTGTAGGTGGGGGTACCAGGAGGCGCCACTACCTCTGCCGCGGATGGAAGTGGAGAGGTTGCTGCTGCAGGTGGAGATGCTGGTGCCGTCGGTGGAGGTGGAGGTGACACTGCCACGGGTGGAGGTGGAGGAGCGACTGCTGCAGATCCTGCTGCCTCAGGTAGACGTGAAGGTGCGAGAGGTGGGGAAGCCGCTGCTGCAGGTGAAGGTGTCACTATTGCAGATGGAGGTGCTTCTGCCGCAGGTGGAGGTGCCACAGCAGCAGTTTGAAATGATGCTGGTGGCACAACAAGTGGAGCAGGTGGTGGCCGGGGGGGGGGGGGGGGCTAAACCAGTTGGGGCCATAGCAGGGGATGTGCCATTCGCCATGTCAAACCTATTGAAAAACAGATTGACCTCGTTGGCCCTGTCAACACCACCTGCTATTACCTGGCTGCTCTTATTATTATAGCCAGTAATGGTCCCCCCCTTCCACACCTCCCTGGTATTGTTGTGTTGTAGCTTGCTCTCCACTTTTTTCTTATACTCCTCCTTTGCCTGTCTCATACACCTCTTCAGCTCCTGTTGTGTCTGCCTGAGCTTCTCCCTATCCCCCTCTCTAAAGGCCTGCTTCTTCTTGTTCAGGATCCCCTTGATACTGCTGGTAATCCGAGGCTTGTTGTTTGGAAAGCAGTGAACTGTCCTTGCTGGTATTACAGTGTCCCTGCAGAAGTTCATATAGTCAGTGATACAGCCAACCACGCTGTCGATATCACAGACTGAGCCTTCTTCCTGTGTTCCCAGCAGTATGGACCAATCAGTGGGCTCAAAACAGTCCCTCAGAGACTCACTGGCCTCTGGTGTCCACCTCCTGAATGTACGTTCGATAGCAGGGAGCCTCCTTACACAGGGGATGTAAGAGGGCTGGATGTAGACCAGATTGTGATCTGATCCCCCAAGAGATGGAAGAGCTGTAGCCCTGTATGCATCCTTGACATTCACATAGAGGAGGTCCAGAGTATTATTTCCTCTTGTGGGACAGTCCACATACACAGTCCACATACTGCACAAAGCCAGGTAGACGAGAGGTGAGACTGACCTGATTAAAATCCCCAGAGATGACGATAAGTGCATCCGGATGCTGTGTCTGTATTTTTAAGACAGTCTTCTGGATGACATCAAGTCACCAGCTAACTACGAAGCTATACCAAAGCAACACATACAGAAAACACGTAAGTCCAAGGCGTACATAATCTACGTAACTCAGCCTGAGCCGGAAGATTTTTGATTGACAGGAAAGGGAGCAAACCAAACGCCTCGGTCCGAGCGCATTGATTGGCTGATGTTTTTCAGGTCCTGCCATGTCCACAGTTATTTTTTTTTTTTTTTTTATTCTTTTAGAGACCATACATACAAGTCCACTAAAGGTCAGTATATTCATTTTATGTGAATCAGACAAATTAAACAAAAAAAACATCCTCCATAATGCCTTTAAGTGACGTCATGTGTTCATGGCTGCTTGAATGATGAACTGGGAATGACTTACTGAGAAAACCAGCTTTATATACCCCCAGAATGTTGAAGCTGATCCCACATTGAAAAGGGTTGTCTTTTTGTATTTTTGGTATTGGCCCCAATATGTAAGGCGCACAGTACACAGTGAGATCATTATGCGGAAAACACAAAATGAGGTGTTTCTAGCACACGAATACAATTGCTTCCCTATGCCCAGAATCACTGAAGTGAAACAAACACTTTATGTATGAAATCCACTGAGGACCTCACAATATCCATAACTTATTGTGAGTCGTGTATATTCATGCCTTGCAAAATGTTCCATGAGGAAATATAATCTGACTTTAATGATTTAAAAAAGCTGAATGTCTTAAAAGGTAAATAAATAAGTTGAAGCAACTATTTTCAGCTACAAGAGGAACAAGAAGTCCTGTAACAGATGATATTGCCCCACAGAGCCTTGAAGTCATTTTAACGAGTCCAACTTTGACACATCTGTTCACTGGTCTGCCACATTTGTGACTACGATTTGGTAAGGTTGAGGGGCTTATTTAGGGTTATAGCAAAATCATAGTTTAAGTAGAAACACATCTATCAGTTTAAGTTTGGGTGTGAAAGTTAATTCTTGCCCTTAGAAACAGTAGTTTGAAAAAGTATCTTAAGGTCTGCTTTAACACTCTTTGGGGCCTTTCAGCTGCACCTCATTGCTGATGGGTACTCATCTGAGCAACAGTCAGACAGTCAAAACATACCTTGATACTTCAAAGCTCCGTACCTGCCTTGATGGCAGTTGTTTAACCCTCAAGCGACCGAGTGGGGTCATTTATGACCCCAGCCATATAATTATATTTGCAGTTTTTATATCTTTTATCTGAAAAATGTTTCCTACCATGAATTTGTCAATCTACTTGTCCTACAGCTGCTCATAGTTTTTTGTAGAGATTGGCCAACTGGTGTGACAAGGATAATGGAAACTTGTCTGGAGTCACTTATGACCCCAGAAAGATGTATAGGTTTTTCACTATTGTAGGCCTTAGTTTTATTTATTTATTTTTACCTCTAATTGCTATATTTCAGTGTTTTGCAGTGCACTATAGCTGGTAGACCTACATTTTTAGCCACAGCTGCCCTGGGGCAGACTGACTGGCTGCCAATCCACTCCTACAACCCCTCTGACCACCACCAACATTACACAGCATACACATTCATACACCAGTGTAAGTGGCAGCACTGGAGGTAAGGTGGGTAAATTGTCTTGCATTGAACGAATGGCTCTGCCACCTGAGCCACAGCCGCCCCTAATCTAAATACTTCTCTGCATGTTACATTGCACACATACAGACAAGATGTTTGTGTCGATTTTGTTTTTATGTACTTTTGATTTACTATTGAGGAAACAAAATGAATAAAGTTTTAAAAGAAGTGGCAGACAAAGGGTGTCTAAATAAATGTTATTGCGTTCTTACAATGCATCA
Source organism: Acanthochromis polyacanthus (assembly GCF_021347895.1). NCBI lineage: Eukaryota > Metazoa > Chordata > Actinopteri > Pomacentridae > Acanthochromis > Acanthochromis polyacanthus. The sequence continues at coordinate 32,820,779 of NC_067132.1, read as the reverse complement.
TATTGTTCATATGGTTTTACTTTAGCTCTGAGTCAAAAATTATTAAAATCCATGAATAATAAAAGAAGGTTATTTTAGAATATCCATCTTAAAATGCAGTGGGGTGGAATAGGTAAGAAAGCACAAAAAGAGGCACTAAAGTAGAAATTCCTGTGTAAAATATAGTGGGGTCATAAATGACCCCAGTTGGTCATTTTAGTCGCTAAAATAGCTTGGTCGCTTGAGGGTTAAGGCTTCACAGTCTTGAAACAAAGGCAGCATGAGAGGTTTGTTCAGTAAGATACTCTTGCTTTACCTTTACTACTCCCTCCTCATGTTAAATTCCTTCATAGTGTTAAAATGAAGATTAAAATGATAGCTGTAGCATTTTAATAGAATTTAAACGTGTGTGACCCCACCCAAAGGTAAAAGCAATTCCACATGAATGGGCCCTCTGACAATCACATGCACACATGGTGAGAAGCGTGTTCTCAGGTGACACTGCTCTAAATCAGATTAAAAGGTCCGTTTATTATTGTTATTTGATTAGACTGTATTTGGCTCTTGCATAACATTACAAAGCTAACAGCACATTGTGTCCACAGCCCTCAGAGATAATGCTAAATGAGTTGAATGAGTATCTGTTGCAAGCCCTTCACACACTTTGCTTGCCTTGTATTGCTCGTATTCATTTAGGGTGAGTTAATACACACATGCCATTGACACTGACAGGACTGTTTTTTGTTTAGTTTTATTGTTTTTGTTTGTTTTCTAATAGAAGGCTAACTGTTGGCAGTGATGAAGGTGAAGATGTCCAGCTCTGAATTTTTCATAATGCACTTTTGGCTGCCTGTTTCAATCCACCTTTAAAAATAAAGCACAAGCTAGTCCGACACTTAATCTCAAACATAAGCACTACATTAAAGGATTCTGGTTTATTACAACATCATACTCAATACAGTTCACAGAAGTCATTAAGAGCCAGGAAAAGGATGACATAGGGGATCGAGGAGGCGTACTGTGTATCTACGTCAACAACTGGTGAAGTAATGCTGATGTGGTTTCAAGCCCACCTGCTCTTGAGATATAGAGTTTTTGACTATTAAATGCATACCCTTCATCGCCTTCACAGCAGTGTATATTCTCCCCATGTTAACACCAAGAAAGCCCTGAGTGTTCTTTATGGTTCTATCAATGACCTGCAAACTTCCCATCCAGAGGGTGCTTTTATCATAGTGGGCGACTTCAACCAACCCAACATGAAAACAGTTCTCCCTCAATTCCATCAACATGTGCATATTGCAACTAAAGGAGAGAATACGCTTGACTTAGCCTGCATCAAAATCAAGGAGACATTTAAAGCAGCACCTCGCCCCCACAGGGTTCCTCATACCATCTTGCTATGATGCTATTCCCTGTGTAAAAGCCTCTGCTCATCAGGGGAAAACAACACGGTGGAGCAGGTGAGGGTCTGGTCTGCAGGAGCAACAGACACAATACAAGACTGTTTTGAGTGCACCAACTGGGATATGTAGAGGGTGACTGCCACTGTCAATCAGCGCACGTGTGGAGGACTATGCAGAGTTTGTATCTTCATTCATCCAGCAATGTATGGATAATGTCTGTGTCACTAAGAACATCGATACATGGGCAAACGAAAAACCCTGGAAGACTAATGAGGTTTGTGTGATGCTCAGAACACGGAATAATGCCTTTAAGTCCGGTGACAGGTCAGCACTCAGAACAGCAAAGTCCAACCTGAACCATGCTGTAAGAAGAGCAAAACATGCCCAGAGTCTGTTAGGATTCGTGAGGTGAGCTCAGACGCAGGGAATGTGCAGACACACAGCAGGCACATTTCAAGAAGCTTTATTACAAGAAGCTGGGACAAAGAACTACAGAACGCAGGTGAAAAACTACAAACGGAAAGACTAGACTATGAACTAAGTCTGAGAGCTATACTGCTGCTAATGGCGGGGCAGACTAAGGCTACAGACTCACGGAGGGTAACAACCAGGCAAGAACTGTGAATAAAGATCAAAGACTCTAGCATGAAAACTTAAAACTACGATAGAACAACTTAAGGTGAAGCTACAAGGCTTAATTTGGCTATAAGCAAAAAATACTAAGGGTCAGGCTCTAAACCAAGGTTTTACGAGAGACTAAACTAAGTACAAATGAATACTCAAACTAAAGATGCTCGGGCTGGGCTTCGGCACGTGGGGAATCCAGAGCCGGTTGCAGTAAGCGGGTCGGTGTAGGGGGAACGCTCGACAGAGGAACAGCTCAGGTAGGTGAATTCTCAGGTGAAGACCAAACTGACGGTGGATAAGATGAAGAAACCCCAGGTGATACGAGGCAGAAGCAGGTGGCATCACGATCCAGCGCTGAGAGGTGAGTGGCATCCGACTTTATTGCAGGGGGTATGAGGCTGATTGGCTGCGTCTCCACCTGATCCTGATCCAGCTGCTGATTGTGATGAGGGACACCTGCTACTGCAATCATCAAAAGAGGAAACCTAAAAAGGAGAAAGGGGGAGGAGAAAAGGGGGAGGCGGCACTAACCAGGGCCAGCAGCTGCAGGCCTGACAGAGTCAAAGGATTAAAAACTTCTTCCATGACCACATGGACACCAGGTGCATGTGGCAAGACATCCAGGCCATCATATACTATAAAGCTGGTCCTCCACCTTATGAGAACAGTACAACATACCTCAACAATTTCAAACATTTTGGAAGGTTCAAGACATGTAACAACACACACACACACACAGAAAGCTGTCTCTCATCAGGATGAACAGACACTGAGTTTCAACATGGCAGATGTTCAGAGGACTCTGAGGAAGGTGAGCACTCAAAAAGTGTCAGACCCTGATGACATCCCGGGTCTGGTGCTCACAGACATCTTCAGCACCTCACTTAACAAGGCTATTGTTCTCACGTGTTTTAAGACTGCTACCATCATTCCAGTGCTGAAAAAAACCCACGATCACTTGTCTCAACGACTACCATCCCGTGGCACTCAGCCCCATCATGATGAAGTGCTTCAAGATGCTGGTAAAGGACCATATTGTCTCCAAACTCCTCCCAACCTTTTTCCAATACCAGTTTGCTTACCACCCTAATTACTCCACAGAAGATGACATCACATCTACACTCCATCTGAGCCTGACCCATCTAGAGAAGAAGAACATGTATGTACAGATGCATTGATTACTCTGCATTTAATACAATCTTTCCACAGCATTTGGTAAGCAAACTGGTAGCTCTGGGCTTCGACATCCACCTGTGCAACTGGCTGCTTGATTTTCTAACAGGCCCCACTCTGAATGGGTGGGAAACAACAGCCCCATCTCCATCTTCCTGAGCACTGGCTTACCCAGGGGTGTGTTATGAGTCTGCTACTCTTCACCCTGCTGCCACACGACTGTCGTGCCACGTCATCTTCAAACCACATTGTGAAGTATGCAGACAACACGACAGTAGTGGGCCTCACTCGGGACGGGGATGAGCTACTATATAGAGAGGAGATGAACCATCTGGTGGACTGGTGATACTCAAACAATCTCTTCCTGAATATTGACAAAACAAAAGAGATTATTGTGGCGTTCAGGAAGAGTCGGCACAGCCCCATACTGCTCCTCTGATACACCATAGTGGAGCTTGTCAACAGTACCAGGTTCCTGGTGATGCAGCTCACAAACAATTTATCCTGGTCTCTCCACACCAAGGCTGTCAAGAAAGGACAGCAATGCTTGCACTTTCTGCACCAGATGAGGAGAGCACACCTCCCCCCAGCCATCCTCACCACTTTCTACAGGGGCACGATAGAGAGCATTCGCACCAGTTATCTCTGTCTGATCGGGATCTTGCAAGATCTCAGACTGGAAGACCCTGCAGAGAGTAGTGAGGACTGCGGAGAAAATCATTGGGACCTTGCACATGCAGCTAAAAGTCAAAATGTATTCGTACACACTGAACATCTGCAATGTACAACACCCTTAACTGACAAATCAAGTCCTGAACCATGATACCAACAAAAATTTTCTTTTAGTTTTTTTTTGTAATTCTTTTGTATTGATAATTCATGTCTTATGGCTAAGTGAAAAGCAACATTTTATTGTGCTGTAATGTATTTGTGACAAATAAAGGTAAATTAATTCAATTAAAAAATTAAGTACTGCTTCTGCTCCTAACAGTGAGTGAAATATACTAGCATAATTTATTTTACATATACAGAGTACTATCTCTAATAAATTCTAAACATGACCACACCAATAAGTTCTTTCTTTGTCTATGGGCGTCATGGCTCAGTGGATAGAGGGGCCGTCTTGCAACTAGAAGGTTGCCGGTTCGATCCTCGGCCTGTCAAGCACATGTTGAAGTGTCCCTGAGCAAGACACTGAACCCCTAACTGCTCCTGATGGGTCTTGGTTAGCGCCTTGCATGGCAGCTCCCGCCATCAGTGTGTGTGAATGTGACATATCATGTAAAGCGCTTTGGATAAAAGTGCTACATAAATACAACCATTTATTTTATTATATATTTTCAACCACTAACCTTCTATAATATTATAGAGTTTTGACAGTATGTCTTATCAATTCAGTCTGGTAAATACATTTCTGCCATCAATGCCAAGCCAGATGTTTTTTTTGTGTTTTTATCGAATTTGTATTTCCTTCACACGCTGCATAATAGCCTGGATACGTGTATGAAAGGACTTTAATTGCCTGACTTAACAAGGTGAGGTACACTCAGCCACCTTTGCGCAGCACAAATCATAACAGGGATATTCAAATCCAATCTCTAGTAAACCTTTCACCAAAATGGGAAGCGCAAGAGCATAAATCTGGGCAATAACAGGAATATGTGCCAGGATCTAAAGTGGTAAATCCTTAAATGATGTTCTAACGCTCTGCAAGTGACTTCATTGGGGTGAGGTGACCTCACTCTTCTTCGACAGAATGGAATAGAGAGGGAAGAGGATAGAAGAAGAAAATGCATGAGGAAAGCAGGAGGATTTATAGATTGTCATATAAAACCAGGAACACATGGAATGGAAATTAAGGAAGAAAAATCCGTAACGTATAACGTGTGAGGCCTTTGCCTGATCTATTGGTGTGATACATAGTACCTAGTAAAGCTAATATCCCCAGACCATTGTACTGACGTATGTTTAGCACAGTAGATTTTCCATGCTGTAGACATGATCTTGTGATTTTGAGCTCATCACAGGCTGAATGTAATCAATGTCTGTAAAAATGCAAAGGTGACAGTGTCCATTTGAAAAGAGAGACAAAAAGGAGAGAAAGGATTTAGACACACCTATGCTGACAGTCATCTGCAAATGAATTATACTGAGGTAAGGCTATGTTTCTGAGCTCTGGAAAAGAGACTATGCCCATACACTCCTTCTTTGTATCCAAATGAACAACCACATCTGTGTATTGGTGCATTTTCTAAAAAAAAGAAAAGTAATTTGCTACATTTTCACTAACTCTTTAAACCAAAAATACGTTAGTTTTTCAATAAAACACACAACATAGCGAGATTGTGATCATGCTTCCATACACAAGTGTGTGTTTGTCTTTTACCAGTGACACAGTAGTATCCTGACAAAACTACAGACCCAGCTTTCAAATGACAGGTCTATCGGAAAAAGTAGATTCATACTCCAGGTTGCTGAAATATAAGCAGATATGTTCATCAAAGCATGCACTACCGGTGAAAAGTTTTAAAACACCAAAATTTTCAAAATTTTTTATTGGAATTTATGCATGTTAATTTCTCATTGTACTCTAAAATGAAAGCAGAGAACAAATAAACTAATTTAAAAAAATATATATTTAGGAACTAAAATGTAAACTTTTGGCTCATCAATGTAACCACTTTTGACAGATATAACAGCTGAATACACTCGTGGCATTCTTTCCAAAATGGAAATCAAATATTCTTCAGACAAGGGGTTGTAAGTAATCAAGAAAAGTTGGGACACCTGTTGGATTTGGGAGAACTAACTTTCAAGGCTTGATCAACCTCAATTGCTGCAAAACAGCTTTAAGTTGTAAACCCATTTCTTGCTTCCTGAAAAAGGATTTTTGTTTATTTTTCCATTTTGGTTAACTTTCCCTCTTTTTTAACCTCTGGCAGTTCACCACTTACCTTTGTACCATTTCAACCTATTCATTGGAGTTGAATCCCAACAAAAAAATGGAAAAATTGGGTTGTTCTGAAACTTTTGAGCAGTAGTGGAACCCAGAGTACAACGTGTCCACCCTGTACTGAAGAGGCCTATGATAGCCTTACTCAATTAAGAAACTCATTTTGCAGTCAGGTGGTTGGTACTGTCGCCTCACAGCTTGAAGGTCCTGGGTACGAATCTTAGTCTAGGATCTTTCTGTGTTGAGTTTGCATGTTCTCCCTGTGCATGTGTAGGTTCTCACAGAGTTCTCTGACTTCCCACAGTGACTGGACGAGACTCTAGCACCCCCTCGATCCTACAGAGGATAAAGCTATGTAGAGACAATAGATGGACAGATGGATTTTGCAGTTAGTTTTTTTTTTGTACCGTATTTTCACGACTATAAGGCGCACATAAAAGTCTTAGATTTTCTTCAAATTGTGCGGCGCGCCCTATGGTGCAGTGCGTCCTGTGTGTTGTTGTTGTTGTAAGGCGGACGTAGACCAGGTGGTTTTTTCCACGCATCACCATCGCTGTTGATCTGTGACTCTATGCGTGCCCATCTCACAGCCGATGTGAAAAAACAAGTGAAGCAAATGAACTCTGAGCTTGCTGTCATTCCGGGAGGCCTGACAAAGGAACTCCAACTGCTGGACATCGGTGTGAACCGGCCGTTCAAAGTAAGGCTGCGAGCGGCGTGGGAGCGATGGATGACCGATGGGGACCACAGTTTCACTAAGAGTGGAAGGCAGCGCCGGGCGAGTTACGCCACAATTTGCCAATGGATTGTAGATGCTTGGGCTAACGTGTCTGCTGGCACTGTTGTTCGAGCTTTCGCAAAAGCCGGCATCATTTCCGAGGCGCCGCACGGCACGGAAAGTGACTCTGACAGTGAAGAAAGTGAACCTGGCATGTTTGATGGAGGTTTAGCGCAGCTGTTCAATTCAGAAACAGAGGATGAGGACTTCCATGGGTTTGATTGATGACGATTACCGGTAAAAAAAAAAAATGTAAATACCAAACTCAGTTTTGCTCCCGCTCTATTTTTAAATACGCACACTTGTGTGCTTGTTTAATCCGTGTGTTTTACCATGCCCGCGACTATTGATGATTAAAAAAATGTTAGTACTCTGTAATCAATACTTAAATAAAGCACAACCAAACTCAGTTTTGCTCCCGCTCTATTTTTAAATACGCACACTTGTATGCTTGTGTGTGTGTTGTTGTTGTAAGGCCGACGTAGTAGAGGACACCATGAGAACGTTAAAGGGGGAAGTGTGGGCGTGGATTGTATATAAAACCCTCGCCATGTAATCAGGTGCGCCTTATGTGTGTGTTAAATACAGTAATGGCACACATAACTGAGACTGCGCCTTTTGGTACAGTGCGCCTTTTGGTCGTGAAAATACGGTATATATTTCAATGTTGCATGCTTTACAGTTCTGATTGCTCAGAAGTACAGTGACAGAGTACAAAAGGTGCACGGGCAGATCCAGAAAGACCAGCCACAGATTGTACCACATAATTGTGATGTAATTCAAGAAAAAAACACAATGAATAGGTGACAAACAGGATTGCATAAGAACTCAACAAGAATTACCTGATACAAATCAGTTCAGAAATCATTCAAAATAAGTCCAGCCATGTGTGCAACAAAGCATAGAAATAGGAACACCAAAATCTAGGCCTTTTACAAAACATCAATATCTGCTTTTTGTACTCAATGATGGATCACATTTACCAACCAAACTGGAAGTCATAATACAGCTAAATGAGAGCAAGTATTTTTTCAATTTGTGTGTTTTCTTTGACTACACTGCTCACTGCTGGCTAACTAGCATATGTGTCAGACTCCAACTGTCTTTATTCCTGATTGATAAGCATCTCACAACAGATTGTGAAAGTCAGTCTTTTGACATCAGAAACATGAATAGTTCAGCTTGTGATGGTGAAAAAGGAAAGAAAGGAAAGTAGCCTTCATTTATACACTGATGCTTTCTCTCCTGTGATCGAGTAATTGAATGTAGAACACAGAAAATCATGCGATTAATTGCGATAAAAAAAATGTAAACTTTGATCAACACTATTTTTAATTCACGGCAGTGGTGTAGTCTTCGTGATGCACAGGTATACGCCGTACACCCACGAGAAAATTTTCCAAATTTCCGTATACCCACTTAAAAATGCACAAAGATACGTATATCCAGGGGTATAAACACGCAGGTATACGCCTTATACCCACTAGAAAAGGTCCCAAACTTCCATATAACCACTTAAAAATGCACAAACACATGTATTAGTATGTTTTTTTGACATAACGTTCACTTTCCCGTTCATAAATTCATCTTCTCTGTGTTAGAAAGCGGTGAAGTTGTATGGGACGGGGGAAGGTGTCTGGCTGAGAACAGGGCTCACTAAAGGCGGACCGCAGTCCGGATCCGGACCCAGACTGGATGTAAATTTGACAGATCGCTTCTATTTTACCGGTGCAGCTTTCCAGTGTTTATCATTGGTCTGTCAGCTCAGAAACGCACAGACCAATTATGTACGAGTTCAGGCATCCGATGTGTCCTACTCAGCCAATGACGTCGCTGCATTGCATCGCAGCTCTGCCTTCAAAAACCAGTTGAGAGATGAGCGACAAAGAGGACAGTAGTGATGGAAGTTCGGCTCTTTTCAGAGAGCTTTTGGCACGGCTTCCAAAGAAAAGCCGGTTCTTTCGGCTCCCAAACGGCTCCTAATTTATTATTCTTTGTAGCCTCATATTTTATCCTAATGTGGCAAATATGAATCATTTGTATTTTGACAAACTCTTTTTCATTCAGTGTTTTTATGAGAAGCCTTATAATTGACTCAATTTGTGCATTTGTTCTGTTACAAAAACAGGTATTCTTGCTTTTGTTTATTATTTCAATCAAACTTTTTTGCACAAAAAACAAATGAACAAAACTCTGCACATGAACCCACAGAACCAGAACAGAAACAGAACCAGACTCAGTATTCAAACAGTATAAATGTCCTCAGAGCAGGCTGACATTCAGAAAAATCAGAAGCCTGAGCTTGGATGGGCTGATACATTTCTTCTTTCAGTGAATATCTGCCGTGTTTTTGAGAAGATTCTCTCAGATGGAAGTTTTGTCTCCTCCATCACCTTCACCAGGTGGGGCAGACTGAGGCCTTGTCCTGCCTCCAGCTCAGTGGGTCGTCTGCTGGTTGGATGAGGGCTTCCTCTAGATATGATCCTCCATTCCCACATCAGCTGTAGGATTTCTCCTGAATCATCTCCTGTAGCTCTTCCATCAAAGAGGCTCCACACAGCAGAAGTTTGAGGTTCCTCCTCCACTTGATCCTCTAATGGTGGAGGTGTCAGACTGCTGCTGCTCTTATTCTCTGAAGTGTCTCATCAACAGCTCTGTTGTCACTGAAGGCAAGCTTCTTTAATCTAGGATCCAGCGACATGTTTTCTGCTAGGACAGTGTTAAACTCCATACTCCATTAAATACGTTGGGTGTCGGCTCTTCAGATTCACTACAAAGCATCAGCTCTTAGAGTCGTATCTTTTGTGCCTTATACATCTCTAGAGGACAGACTGTGGTCACATGCTGACCATGTTTGGCTCAGCAAACAGCTGTAAGGCAGCTTTCTCAAGTATGAACATAATCAAAATATGTTTTGAGAACGGCTCAAACAAGCAGCAGCTCAGCTCTCCCATTAAGCCGCAGAGATATTAGGGGAGTGATATGAGACAGACAAAAATGTAAAAGTGTTCAAATGTTTACATTCATGAGATTTATGTATTCTTAAAGATGTATAGAAGTTGGTTCAGGTTGTTCAGCCATGTTTTTTTTTAAGTTCTGCACTTTATTTTAAGATATACAGTTACATAAAAAGTTATTTATTAATAAATGTCTAAATGTTTTTGAACCGTACTGAATTTATTTGACGGTCAGTTTTTGATTACAGGCAGACTCTAATAAAACTACCAGGTTACATCAGCATATATCACAGTAACTCCAGTTAGACATTATGATGTTCTGGACCTTTGCTGACTGGACCTCTCTGAATTTTAGCTGAATACCCCTGGCTTAGAAGAAGAGGGACATGAGTCAACAACTTCTAATGATCCAACACCAGTCAGTGGAGAAAAAATAAGAAAAAGAAAGCAAAGCTAAATGACACTATTTCAGTGTTTTAGTAAGCCTGCTGCTTGTCCTGTGAATACTGCCACTTTAGGGAACACTACAGCTGGAGCTAAGGTTAACGTTTAGGAAAGGGAGCCTGATGAAGAGGAAACATCAGGTCTACCTGATGAAGAGGAAACATCAGGTCTACCTGATGGCAGGAGGAGGAGCTGCTGATCCTGTAATGTCTGTAAGTATCTAATTGGTAGTTTTAAATAAAGGAACTGCTGCTGCTGTTTTGTGTGTGTGTGTGTGTGTGTGTGTGTGTGTGTGTGTGTGTGTGTGTGTGTGTGTGTGTGTGTGTGTGTGTGTGTGTGTGTGTTATCTGATCCATGATGATGTTTCAGCTCCTCCAGGTTGGACGGTTCTCTGGGAATTCGGGCAAACACATTTCTAAGAAATGTCTTTTCTGAATCATGAAAATAAATTGCAGGTTTTTACTTGGAAGTCTAACGTACTTTCAACTTCTACGGTCATTGTGAAGTTTCTGGTTCGATCACTTGTTCGATGACGGCGTTCACATGAGCCTCTATATCTAGAACCTGTGCAGTTTGGTCCAAATTGGTGAAGGAATGTGTGAGATTTGGACCTTTTTAGCCCGTTTTGAAGCATTTGGACATGAAAGGGTTAACGGTGGAGTGAGAAACGGGGCCGTGCTCGGTCCCCTTTTGAGCTAACTCTCTGAAAAAAAATATGCAAGGTCAGGACGTGGTCTAGTAGGAGCGAGTCCGATTTGGTGTCGCTGGACCCAAAAATGACCGAGCAGGAATGGTTTTTTACATGTTTGAAAGCATCAGGCTTCACTACTACTAGTAGGCCTCACTGCTTAAAGGTTTTTAAAAAAAAATCAAATTAGTGTTTACATTCAAACTTAATGTATGCCAGACTTGAAAATGTCTGGCATACAGGTTAGAACAAGGTTGAATTTAGAATTTGGTCAAATCTTGGATCAAGTTCAGGTGTGTGTGTGTGTGTGTGTGTGTGTGTGTGTGTGTGTGTGTGTGTGTGTGTGTGTGTGTGTGTGTGTGTGTGTGTGTGTGTGTGTGTTATCTGATCCATGGTGATGTTTCAGCTCCTCCAGGTTGGACGGTCCTCTGGGAATTCGGGCAAACACATTTCTAAGAAATGTCTTTTCTGAATCATTAAATAAATTGCAGGTTTTTACTTGGAAGTCTAAGGTACTTTCAACTTCTCCGGTCATCGTGAAGTTTCTGGTTCGATCACTTGTTCAGTGACGGTTCTTCAGTGAGTTACTCCTTAGTACCTGGCGAATCTGTCAGATTTGAGCTGTATTCCTAAGAAATTGGACTGGCTGTAGTGACATTATCACTTCAGTACCTTTGATGACAAAGGTTTTTAAAAAAAATCAAATTAGTGTTTACATTTTCAAGTCTGGCATACAGGTTAGAACAAGGTTAAATTTAGAATTTGGTCAAATCTTGGATCAAGTTCAGGTGTGTGTGTGTGTGTATTATCTGATTATCTGCTCCTAGGATCACCGTGATCTGGATGTCTGAGAATCTGCAAAGACATAACGGGAGAATTAGATTAAAATTAGGATTACGTTTAAGTGTGTGTGTGTGTGTGTGTGTGTGTGTGTGTGTGTGTGTGTGTGTGTGTGTGTGTGTGTGTGTGTGTGTGTGCGCGCGTGCGCGCACACGCGTGTGTGCACACGTGCACGTGTGAGTGAGCACATATATGAGAACCTGACCTGGCTTTGGTTTATGGGGCTGGAGTATACCCACTAGAAAAAAATAGGCTACACCACTGATTCACGGTGTCTGGATTTTTTCTCTCGTGTTGAATCCGTATTACTGGCCTTCAGAATTTAACATCTGTCAAAGCTTACATACAAGGCCCTAAAGATTTAGCTTTCCAAACACTCCTCCACTTCTATTCATCACAGAACAGTTTTAAATAGTATTTCAATTTCTAGGCAATACTGAAGCATCACAAATCATGGAAAACCACCGTGAGATATGTAGCATAACTCAGCTACAGCTGAGTGTTCTTCCCATCTTAGCTGCAGCTTTTCAAACATTTTCAGAAAATAAAAGTCAGCTTCACATTTTGTGTAAACTGCTTCATTTTTGAAAATAACAATAAAATGTTTCTGACAATCAAGGCCTCTGATTTTTTTTTGTATTTATTTGCCGAATATTCAATCATGTTTTTATGCATCAGCAGTAGCTAATGCTCCAATATGACCTAAAGTAAATGGCAGCATAGTAGAAAAGAAGCATAAAGATGAACTTAGAAGGTACATGAACACTAAAAGTGTCAAAGAGGTTCAATTGTATGATTGGATTAAGCTTAAAATGTTAAGAGGAGTCATACACTGTGAAGATAATAATGGCCAGAGGGACAACACTCATCCTCAAAGCCACTCTTCAGGAAACCTGTTGTGATGTCACTAATGGTTCAGTCATCTTTAAGTACACATCAAAGCACATAAAAATGCACTAAAAATATTGTTGCTTGCATTTTAGCCCAAAGGCCTGAGAGAAAATGGCACTTACTTATAATACATCTGTATCATTCATGATGGACAGCACTGCACAGGACTGCTGCCATGTGTTGTCTTTCTGACAGCTGTGGCTGTCCACTCCAGACTGGGACCACTACAGCCTGTGACTGATGCACTGTCCAACTGGAGGCGTAGCCATCGATGCCCAACCTGCAACTAGGTTTCAAATGCAGTTCACACATTCCACATGACCTTGAAGATACTCAGACTGAGTGTTTGTATTTTAAATGATTGTCTGTCTGCCTCCAAAACCTATCCATCAACTTACATCCTTCAGTTTTCCTAGCTTTTTTCGATTACAAAATAAGAAAAGAAATAACCACCAAAGAAATAAAAGATAAAACAAATACAGTTGAAATTATAGTCCAACTCTGTATGTGAGAATATTTATAGATTAATTGCATTGTTATTCGAGGTATGTTTTCCAGTCTGACTCTTTTTTGCAGTGACTTCCCTGTAATGAGGTTTTGAATAGAAAACCAAAGTCTGTTTGGCCAGTGCTTATCTTTTACCTTGTACCTTGTATCTTTTCAAACAACCTTAGCGTTTTGTCACCACTTTGCAACTAATTATTGATAAAATTAAGCTGAAACGCAATGATTTGTTCATTTTTCATTTTACTTCCAAACATTTCAGATGGCATTTTGTATTCTATAATATTCACACAACTCGTTCATGTGATTTGTCTGCAACTGGAAACAAACGCTTTGCATTATTAAAACAGATAATAGCATTTTTGTGCCACAGTCAGTGGCAAGTTCCATTTTGAACTTTGAGTGCATTCATAAACAGTAAGAATGATGTGCTGCTTGCTACTAGCCCGTCAACCACATGCTAATCAAAAGGTTCCAATTAAATTCTTTTTATTTGCACTCGTATGTTACTAAGTTGTGTTATATATTTTCATAATATTTTTTATTCTTATTATATCACTTGTTCTACATTTGTGTATATATTTATCTGTATTTGTTTTAAGTATGCTAGTTATCTTTAATTTCTTACTTTTCTCTTCAATTTCTTGCATTATTGCTGCACTGCCTTTTTAATTGCCCCCTGTGGATGAATAAAGTCTTCAGAATCTGAATTTGAATCTTTTTTCCCATTTATGTCTTTGTAGCATTAGGTAATGTTGGTAAAATTTAGTGCAGTACTATATCAACAGAAATTTTAATGGGAATTTGTTTGTATCAATATTTTTCTGTGAACTTGAGGTCTCCATGAGTTAAAAACAAGCCAATGTGCATAAGATAATTAAAATAACAACAACATTTGGTCAGAACCTTTGGAGAGCCCAGAATATGTATTTTATCCCATTTTTATGTACAGTTACTTCCAGGGAAAGTGTTGGAATTGCAGTTCTCAAGTTGCTCTGCTTCAATGGAAGACAATTCTAGTTTACACACTCTGTAGACCACAAATGCAGGTACACCAGGAATCCTGTAAAAACATGCAGAGCGACTTTCATGAAAGAATAGTACACTTTGAACACACCCTGTGCTATCCTCATTTGAATACATCCATGTGGTAGCTCACCAGTGAAAAACACTGTGGAGGCAACTGGAAGTAATAGATTAGTTACAGTATAGTGTTTTTGATAAAGACCGACAGACCACATTCACATGTCTTGTTCTCTGTCGAATTTATGTCAAAGTGTTTATTGCAGTGAAGTGTAATGCAGATCTGGGGCCTGTTTCACGAAGAAGGTTTATTGAAAATTCTGAGTTTGTTAACCCTGAAATGAGGAAAACTCAGAGTTTTCCGTTTCACGAGCGAGGTAACTCAACCCTGAGACAGAGGGGTAACTCTGGCCTGTTTCACAAAGAGGGGTAACTTAAACTCTCAGTCCACAGTACGTGCGGCTGCGCGGCTGTGAGTCAGAGGTGGTAGTCTGCAGCACGGGGCCGCCCAAGGGCACCGTCCTCTTGCCCTTCCTCTTCACCATCTATACCTCGGACTTCACCTACAACACGGACAGCTGCCATCTCCAGAAGTTCTCTGATGACTCCGCCATTGTGGGCCGTGTGTCTGAGGGGAACGAGCTGGAGTATCGGTCGGTCATCATGGACTTTGTGGACTGGTGTGAGCGCAACCACCTGTGCCTCAACACCAGTAAGACAAAGGAGATGGTGGTCGACTTCAGGAGAAGGACACTCCCACATCCACCAGTGAACATCCAGGGGCAGGACATTGAAACAGTGGACAGTTTCAAGTACCTGGGTGTTCACCTCAACAATAAACTGGACTGGTCCCACAACACCGATGCTCTGTACAAGAAGGGCCAGAGTCGCCTCCACCTTCTGAGGAGGCTGAGATCCTTTGGAGTGTGCAGACCTCTACTAAGGACTTTCTACGACACTGTGGTAGCCTCTGCTTTCCTCTACGCTGTCGTCTGCTGGGCCCCGGGCAGCACAGAGCGGGACATGAAGAGACTGAACAAGCTGACCAAGAGGGCCAGCTCTGTCCTGGGCTGCCCACTGGACTCTGTGATGGATGTGGGTGAGAGGAGGATGTTGACCAAGCTCTCATCCATCATGGACAACAGCTCCCACCCACTGCACCGGACTGTAGTGGAGCTGAGCAGCTCCTTTAGCACGAGACTCAGACACCCTCAGTGCAAGAAGGAGCGCTACCACAGGTCCTTCATCCCCACTGCCATCAGACTGTAGAACACTACTGTGTAGTTGTTATTATGTGCAATATTTATTATCTTGTTCTTGCACTTTCGTGACTTTTGCACTCCTCTGTTTTTTGTTTTTTTTGTTTTTGTTTCTAAGAGCCCTGTAATGTTAAATTTCTCCTTTGTGAGATTAATAAAGTCTATCTTATCTTATCTTATCTTAGTTACCGCAGTAACAGACTCTATGACTTGAACCTGGTGGCCAGCAGGTTTATCTGAGAAAACCTCGAGTTTCTCTCCGTCTCCACCCACTTTCAGCCACACACGCTGTTTCATTTCCTCATTCATTCAGTCAGTAAACTAGTGAGTTTTGGCGTAGAACAGCTTTTATTAACGATCCAGTGGATAAAGGAGCAGCATTACTGCACAGATAATTAAATATTCGTCGGTAGATTGTTATCGTTTCAAGTCTATAATCTACATAAACAACTGAATCTGTCCTTACATTTACATTACCAGACGCTGTGTTGCGCTGCAGTTCTTTGCAAATGGAAGTTTTTATATATTGTCGGAGATGCAGAGCACTTCAGTAAGACAACTGTATGGAGGACGGTCAGAAAAGTGTTCCTGGCCCTGAAATGACTTTTACTCATCATTGTGGTTTTTCCTGGACATAAACCTGTCAGAGCATCAAGGAGGAGTTCCACAGGATTGCAGGTGAATGATGTAGAGATCTGTTACATTCATTTTAAATCATATTCTGTTAATGACATTGTGCTGCAGCCTCAGACTGGGATAAGTCATTTTAATTTCTTTTAGGATTTCCCAGTGTGATTGGCTGCATAGATGCACACACATCCCCATCACAGCTCCCTCACATCATGAACAGGAAGTCCATTCACAGCATATTTGTGCAGGTAGGCTACAGGTAGACTGACTACTGTTTCTAAATGTTAAAGACTGCATCATAGTTCAACATCTGTCATTCTCTGCACTGTCCTGATCAAATGTGATGCTGCATACATCATTTCTAATGTGGAGGCCACGTGGTCTGGGTCTGTTGATGACTCCAGGATTTATGGAGAGTCTAACCTGAGCAACAGACTGCAGCGTGGTCAGCAGCCTAAAGATTTTCACAAGAGAATTCTCTTGTCTCCCTCCTTTAATATGCTCTGATGTATCCACTATACATTACAGGAGAGTTTGATGGCCTTCTGCTGGGTGACAGGGGTTACCATGCCAACCCAGGCTGATGACCTCATACCCTGACCCTGAACCAGGCCCCCAACAGAACTTCAACCGGGCTCACTGCAGGACCAGAGCCCGGGTGGAGATGACCATAGGCCTGCTGAAAGCCCGTTTCCAGAGCCTACGTCTCCTCAGGGTGACCCTGAGAAGGCCTGTGATATTACTGTGGCATGTGTTGTTCTTCATAATATTACCACTATTAGAGGAGAGAAACACCCTGCCCTACAAACTGAAGACCCAGATGATGAGCCCATCCACCTGCAGCTATCCAGGACAGCAGAGCAGTCAGAGACACCGTATGCAATAATCACTTTAGAGTTTAAGTCACCATCATCACCACCACAGCAAATAAAGACATGATACACATTTCATTTGCTCTTCTTTATTTCCTACAAATAAAAGATAGTTCAGTTAATGTTCCAATAGTTAACATAATTCACCTGTGACCATCACCACCTCTAACTTCTATTATCTCAATGTCCAGATCTGCCCTCCTAATCTGTTTTTTTTTTTATTTTTCTCACCAAATGCAGTTTATAAATCCATTTTACTGATAACTGGGAATACATAGAGGACATTAAATTATACAGTTGCACATGAATTCCACAGAATGAAGCTCTGGTGTTTCCTGAACATCCATCTCACTGTCAGTCTGTGCAGTGGAAGTTGAGGAACCATCCTGCTGCTGTCCAGCCATGCTCTGTTAAAAGGATGAGAATGTGTAGGCTAAATGTCACACTCTATATTCCACCCAAAATGTGAATGAGAAGAGAACTATCAGTAACATACCTCTGTATGCCTTTCTGGATCCCCCTCTGTAAAGGCAGCAGCACAGTTTCATTCTCTTCATCCTAGATCAGTGACATGTTTCAGTAAACTTAAACTACCATTTGGATAAATCTTTGGAGTGTTGCCTACTTACAGTTACAAGGTCTGTGGTGTGAAGGGGCCATAAGAGAAAAAAAAAGACACAAAAGAGAACTAAATAATCATATAATATATATATGTCAGGGTAGAGACTGCGATTTGGTGGAATTGGAGTCTCTACCAATAGAGATGGAACTTTAAATCTGACCCTGCCCTGACCCTGACCCTAACCTTAACTAACCCTGACCTTTTAATCTAACCCCTGCCCCTGACCCCTGACCCTAAGCTTAAAAGTCTAACCTTAGCCCTGACAATCTCTACTGGTAAATTGGAGTTTCTACTGGTAGAGACCTCCAATCGCAATTTCTACCCGTAGAAACTCCAATTCCACCAAATCGCAGTCTCTACATGACATATACATATATATATATATATAATATATATATATATATATATATATATATATATATATATATATATATGCACCCATGACCTTATATACCACCGTTTACAGCATCTACTTTCTTCTGTTGGCTGAGCAGAAGTCTATGTTAGTTTAATAGGCTTAATTATTTAACAGGACATGATATGGATGCAGACATTTATGCTATGTGTGGATAAAACAACTGCACAGTCAAACAGCCACTTAATATTTAGGCTACTTCACAATGTAAAACAATGATCAACATGAAGGACCTCCATGAAATAATGCCGAGGTCTAACCTGTTTGAACAATGTTTTTATATTTCATCTTAAGCTGCTGCCCAAGTGCCGCTTCTCCCCCGCGGGATTTTCACCTAAATGAAATAACTTAATGTTCTACCATTCAGACAGTTTTTCCCTGTAATATTATTACGATTACAAAGAACTACATTTAAACTTACGCATTGATCCGGGCTGTTCTCCACGCCATCTCTCTCTCTCTTTGCAGCTGCAGCGGTGGTTTGCACTTCTTTCTAAAACATGTTCAAACTCGCATATGAGCGCGGTTAAAAACTTCCATTTAAAAACGCAGCCTTTCGCTTCCCCGTTGCCATGGTGACTCGTCGAATCGGGGCTCCATTGATGCTGTCTTTTCAGAGTTGCGGTGGCACGCGCTTAACTCCGAGTGAAACTACTCTGAGTTGAATAAACCAACTCATACCAGCCGGTGTGGAACCGAAAACTCAGAGTTTCCTGTCTCAGGTAGATCAACACAGAGTTGAGGATTAAACTCAGAGTTTCTTGAACCTGCTTCGTGAAATAGGCCCCAATGAAACCACAGAACTTGACCTTTCCGAACAATGCTAATTGCTTGCAGGCGTGAACTAACCGTGACGTCACCCATTGGTTTCAACATTGAGAAAATGAAGCCCGGATTTTGCTACTTCCTATTCGCCGTTTTGGATTTTTTGGAGCCAGTGACGTAAAAAGCGTCATCAAACAAGCTGGACCGCGAGAGCAATTCGGGGCAGGATTGGCTGAAGACTCTCTTATCCCGCCCACATTTTACCCGCAAAGGCTTCTATTGCTGTCTATCAAGTATTGCCATGCCCCCTGGCTCCGCCAACTTTAACGATTTATTTAAAATTCAGTATTGATTTATTTTAAGATCGGCCACCTGATCTTCTCATTTTGACCATAAAAACTAACGGGAAAAAAATCCTGAGCTGTAGAAAATCAGTCTATCAAATTTTATTTTTTCCAAAAATGAATTGGGGTCTATGGAGAAAAAGCTTTTTGGAGCCAACCCTCGTGGACGGCGTGATATTGCAAGTTTTTGACACTTCCGGGTGGGCTTCAGTTTTGGAGCCAGATGCTACGTCCTCTTTATTGTAGCAAGACTGCAAAGGCTCTGGAATTCCTGAGCTGATCAAAACTCAGATAAGCTCTCCCTCTCTCCAGCACTGACCAACACCCATCTCTATAGGAGGATTGAGACATTTGTATTTCTGTAGGTTTTCATTCACAGAAGGATGGAGCTCCTGTGAACATTTAAACCCCTGGAATAACTTCTTCTTTTTAAAAGACAATGACTTTCAATTATATGCTATGGATGTTTGTTTAATGAACTTTCATGCTAAAATCCCTTTTCAGCTTTAGGAGACCCTCAGCCGGAGACGTCTCTGCATTCCACAGATCAGATAACAAGTCGTAAAACTTTATGGCTGAAGGCTGGAGTCACCCTCTCACTCTCTTTGACTGAAACAAAGAGACTGGAACTGAACTTAAACAAAAACACTTGCCCAAATTAATATTTCTATATGCATTTGGTTTTTCCAGATTACCACAGTTACTCACAGTGTTTCATCTATGACATATTTGAAGATCATATTTGCATGTCTGATAGAAGTCGATTTATTAATTTGTGATGTTAATCATTTCTTCCCCAGGATACTATGATTTTGGAATGAATTCCAGTATTAACCTCTGAATTTCCTCTCCATTTAGGTTGAATGATGACCATTGTATTTACCTGTTACCAAATCTCTGACTTGTTGTTATATTCTCACTGTGATACA